>NW_021849803.1:249071-250551 GCF_003651465.1 Formica exsecta | reverse complement strand
ATATATTAAGCATCTAGTAAACACCATGAGAAATTACTTTTTAACGTAACTTGCTTTAATGGATAAAATATGTTATACATTGAGTATTCGCTAACAATACCTATCAGTTTATCGAGAGCACAAAAACTTTCGATATAGTAAGGTAGATTCTGCAATTTCTAGAAGCATTGAACACTTATTGTTAGAATATCAGATGGGTCAAGTCTTCTTTCATAATCTTAAACTCCGCACTAAAAAGAGAACAATGGACCCTTAATGGATTAAAGTTTGCAGGAGTTACATCGCGCTGCAGGATACAAATGACGCATTCTTCCTCTCGAAACGCGGTCAAATTCATTTTTCGGGCGAGAAGAGAAGCACGGAAGATAGCATCGAACTATTACGTTGCTGGCCTTATAATTATTCTTATCCCTCTTGTCCTCGCCCGGCGAACACAAAAGCGCAACGTGACTCTCCGCGATACCGTTCCGCGAACCAAACGCGAAATGATTTGCATATTTTTCCCGCCACTTTCTCATTATTCTTCCCTACGTGACGTTAATTTATCACTTTGACCGCTCAAACGCCGTCCGGATTAATAAACGCCATCGATAAAGAGCAGTTCTTTTCCTCACCCATATTTCTTATCGCTTTCGATCGCGATAGCCGCCCGCGTTCGACATTATGCAGTTCGAGTTTCTTTTTCGACGTCTGAAAATAATTAATTCACGTGTCGCCCGCTATGCCAGACACGTTCAGGTAAGGCGGCTAATTGTACGGTGATATTAATGTCACTTTTTAATTAAAGTTTCATTCAAGGATACCGTCGACGGGCGCGCGACCGAGAGAGGCAGCAGTTCTCTTTTCTTCGTGGCATTTTATGATAGTTGGGGGTTACGAGAATTTTTGCGGCAAATTTCAAGTGCGTCATTTGGGGGAGCGGCCATTACGTGGATATAGCAAAAACGGTAGCTCGTAACATTTGCATTTATAACCAACAGCATGGCATTGTTGGGTTTAGAACGATATCGCTGCATTAAGCGCTATGCATAGAAGGCACTGGCATTGAATATTATTTTATATAGGATTTCTTTTTGTGCATTATTAACCCTGAAATTCTAACACTATGCCGCGCAGTTATATCTGCTGTGTTTGCATTCAAGAAGATTTCTCCAAAGAAAAAAATTGATTAAAAAATAAAGTCGCTTTATTGTTAGTTTTAAGTAGTTTGATATATAATTGAGGTTTATTATACATGTTTTTTATTTTTCGAGATCTTAACTTGATCAAAATTAAAAAGTACGATTTGCTTTTAATCTCTGATGCCGTTGAAGCTAGTTTTCTGGTTATCCTAACTTTTTATTATATCTTGAAAGATTGTTGTTTTTATGAAAAGCTTACAACAATCTTTTGATTCTTTATTTTTTCAATTACGAAGTTTCTTTGATATCACACTATTTCGGAATAAATAGTATTTGCTTTATCAATTTATATATATATA
>NW_021849803.1:245518-248828 GCF_003651465.1 Formica exsecta | reverse complement strand
TATATATATAATTTATAGCTCGATTTCTTGAATGATACAATTTATAGCTCGATTTCTTGAATGGTGAGAGGGGAATCATTCTTCTACGCACGTCTTCAATTACGGTCACGTAGAAGAGTACTTGTTTTTCGAGATGTTCTCTCTCCGTTTTTCTTTTCGATCTCATGACAAGGGGCGAGCGTCGAAATTGGCCATTCTGGGTGCCGCGCTTCCGCGATTCGTTCCATTTTCATTTTCTGATATTACCGTCGGCGGTTTATACCGCTGCTAGACCGGGCTGGCCGTCTGCTCCTATGCATCTCAATGCACTCTTCCCTTCTACAATGCGAAGATCTATACAAATCCGCCTTAGACTTCGGAAGGGAAGGATTTCTTATTTCCTCAGAAACTCTCGCGGTGACAGGTAATCGACCGACGACTTACGTGCACCGCCTTCGGAATTAACACGCGCGGCACTCGATTTCTCACTGTAGTCGTAGAACATTCAGCCTGAAGCACAGACACGCGTACTGATAATTCTAAAATCTTGTTTTCGCTAACAGGAAATTTCCCAAAGCGTTATCATTGTCAATGCTTAAAGTATACCTTTTATTTCTTGAGATGTACACACACATACATACACACATTTTACCAATCTATGATTTTCGCTTAAAACATCCATATTGGAAAGTTTATATTTTAAAAGTTTAACGCGTCTTAATTTTAATGCTTAATCGCGAATAGCTGCTCATATAGTGGAGAATATTTTCATATTCAGAATTATATTTAAAATTTGGATTCTTTTTACTATATATATTTATTAGCTAATGTGATTTTAAAACGTTACATTGTAAAGTTTATTATCAAATTTATAAAGTACAATCTATTAACTAAATTTGTGTATAATTCTTTCGGAATAATATGAAAGATAGTGTTAAATCACGAAAAGAATTAATTATGAAAAACTATTAAAGAGTATTTTTTAATATTAATGTAATAACACAAATTTCTCAACAACATTGGACAATTCGTGTGATTATATTAATTATTACATTTAATAGGATTAAATTTTCTAATTATCAAGCATATCTGTTTTACGCAATGCATATAATGTATCGGATACTTTGAGATAGACGTATGCAAAATTTAATTGAATTTAATCCGCGTATTTTATTCCAAAGCTGATAATGACACACCCTAAAAGATTAACCATTTAAGATTAAATTTAACTATTTAATCTTTTATACAGAGAGTATGATAGCTTGACACATCCGGTTTAAAAATTTAAGATGATATATTTTTCATTATAAGTATATTTTTTAATGTATTACTTGTCGTTTAGTTAAGATAATCTTTTTTTGCAAATCTCTAAAAATAATTTCTAGACATTTGAGAGAGGCGTTGTATTATAATTTTTTAATAAACATTAAAGAATTATTAACAGGGACTGTAATCATATGTTATCGTATTAACGAAGATGAATCGAATATTTCAAGCATGTGTCAAATTTTTATTTTTCATATCCCGTTCTTAATACTATATTAAAAAAAAGTTATTAATATTTTATATAATATTGATTTTTATTATCATAATTACTGATTTTAGGATATTCTTAAAATATAATGAGAAAGACGAAAAAGCTAATGATATTTAAAAGGGAAGATTCTTTTTTAAAAGTTCAGCTATTTTCCACACAAATTTTAGATTGATCCTTTTTAATTTTAAAATGTATATATCTATTAATTAGCATGCATCAACATTATAATATCTAAAAGAATACATCTATAGAGACACAATATATCTATGTGCCGCAATTTCAAGCAAGTGGGTAAAACCTCGTTTATGCCAAGCCACATAAATCCACGGACACTTTGAGGAAACCCTCCTTTGTCCCACGGCGCATCTTCCTTATCCCGTATGCACCTTCTGGCGTGCAACTTCTTATTCCCTTATATCCTGAGACACCCGCTTCTTCTTTAGTCTTAGGTCTTATAATCATTCTACAGGCTCTCTCGCGCGGTATAATGCGAAAGAAAGTTTGTTTCCGCGAGTTTGCGGTCAACACGCTACTTTGCAGTTACGTCGCTTTTTACTTGACGTCGGGTCGCTTTTGTACCGAAACAAGTCGCGGTGTGATTTAATTCAACGAAACAAAATCTCTATATCATGGACATTCTCCTAATTAAATTAATCTTAATATATGTGACTAAATAAATACAATTCATTTCACCGAAGCATACTATATTATTACAAATATGTATATACTGCTTGACATATTTATTGCAAAGATTTTACATAATCTTGTTTATAAGGGATAATAGATTATCAAGAGAGAATAATTTATAAGATTATTTCTCGTAAGGTATTTAACAGGTATTTTCGGAGATCCGATTTATGCAAATTTGAAATGTACATATGCATTTTTTAATGTCTTCTAAAAACAAAAATAACTCAATTTTGATTTGCACATATATTTAATATAACGATGTATAATTTATATATGTTAATTTTGGAGCAGACACATATATATAAAATTTTAAATTAGTACTGGTTTTATTAATGAATCGCTATCGTATCTTACATATGTATGCATGTATAAGCGTAAATTGTGCATAACATTAACTGCTTTTTAAAAAATTTGAAACGCCAAAGGGCAAACCATCAGGTCGTCTGTTGCAAAAAACTTGACGGTTGCTGCGAATTACTTCCGGTCGATTAAAATCGCTCACGCGGCTGGATAGCCACATCAGACAGACGGTGTGCCGTATATTAACGTGAATTTTCCTCGTGGCAAAAAGTGTCGCGACGACGAGAGAGGAGGACTCTGCAAAACTTTGGCTCATCGCCAAGCCTTACGTAGAACACGAGAATGTATGTACTACATTGGGCTCGCATCAAACTGCATTTTCCTCTACGTACGCGCGCGACACTCGATCCTGGAAATAAAACAACCAATGTCGATGGAAGACGACCGGGATATATTCGTAATACAAAGAACAAATAAAGCAGTCTTCTCTTAGACGTAAAGCAAACGTAGTACGACGCAGTCGGCAAGCACGCTTGATTTGATATCGGATGAAAAAGGAATGAGGCGCACAGCGACTATCAATCAGTGTGATTAAAAGCTCGATATTCTATATTTAAAAATAGAAAGTAATTAACTCTTTTCTCTTCTCTCTCTCTTTCTCTGTAAACAAAAAAAGAATTTTTATTTTGTGTATTTACATTATTGTATAAATATCGAAACAACGCAAAGCCAACAAAAAAATTATTTTAGAAACATATCAATATTTGCAAATAAAAAAACAAGAGAATCACGCTTTATGTATAT
>NW_021849803.1:215226-236427 GCF_003651465.1 Formica exsecta | reverse complement strand
TATAGAGAAGTTAAAATCTTAAACATGTTTTTAATGTTTTTAAAATATACGATCAATATAAAAATTAAAAATTTGAAAATGAATTATATTGGTACAAGATAATTTTTTGTAAAACTTTGAAAACGAAAAATACAGTTCATGTTTTTAAAATATACGATCAATATAAAAATTAAAAATTTGAAAATGAATTATATTGGTACAAGATAATTTTTTGTAAAAAGAATTAAACTTTGAAAAAGAAGATATTTTGATTGTGAAGTCATTTATTCTATAAGAAATGATAATCTTTGTATAAAAACATTTTCCAAAAACAATTTATTCTACGGATTTCAAAATCTGAAAGAAAATGTTTATACCTCGGGACGTAATTCTTTTAAGAAATCCAAAATATCCGTGAAAAAGTGTTAGTCGTAAATTTATCTTGCAAATATAATCGAAAAAATACTTTCCTGCTCGGAAGCACATATCTTGCGTCTTCCTTATATATATACGTATCCCTCGTTCGGGGTGTAGATTCTCGACTTTTAGAACCTGGTTGACCGACCTTTGCTCGCACTTTTTCGCTGAGGTCCGAGGATTTCCTACTCTCTCTGCGCACGTTTTTCTTTTTCTTTTTATTAGAATTCAGTCCTTTCGCACACCGTACCGCTTTACGAGTCGGTAAATAATTTATGAACCACGTTCTTCGCTTCGATTTCACGGCACGACGCATGCAAAGAAAAATTCGGTTCAATCTGCTGTCGCAGCCGAACTCGTTCTCTCTTTCGCTTGTTCTAATAAAATACGCGTCATTTCCAGGAAGCTTTCTACTCTCTTTCCGCAGGAAATCGAAAAGTTTTGAACTGCCCAGATCGTTCGATGCAAATTACTTGACCAGTGATTGCGATAAATCTATACGTTCAACTTGTAATAATTATTCTGGACGAATCAAACAAAACCAGCGAGAGAAGTTAAACGATATAAACGATGTTCTTATAATTATGATCATGGAACGGAGATTCTTATGTTCGTAAAAAAATGATTTAATCGAATGAATGCATTTTAGCATTTTAAAAAATTGTGTATGCCTTTGCAACTGCTGCATTGTCGTACGTTTTTCATTTATTTATATTCACTTTTGGCAAATAGATTTCTTGAATATCGATTATGTAAATGTATGCGCGCTCTCTCTTTACAAAATTATTCAAATTATTGCTAGATTTAGCAGAATGGTATACTTATAACTATATAGCCATTTAAAAGATATTTGATTTTGCATTTCACTTGGGCATTCATGCGCTCTTTTTTACGGGAATGTTAAATTTCGCGAGGCGCTGTTATATTCGTATTCGCAATGTCATTTAGAATCCTTTAACATCGTAAATTCGTTCGAGTCGCCGACTACGATTACTCGAGATCCGTTATGTAAGTTCCTTACAATTTTTGTGAACGAACGCGATCGGAACATTGTCTATCTATGTAGCCACGCAGCTTGGGAATGTCATCACCAAGTCAAATCAATGAACCACGATTGCTGCTGGTACCGCTTCTGCTTTGTGCCGGGTTGAGAGAGCACCTAATGGCGTTTGTACGTGAGCTGAGAAAATCCATTAGGGGCGTTATTGAAAACGTCGGGAACTGTTTCCGACTATGATGTTCCGTTTTCAGCTTTCTCTTTCTCTCTCTCTTTTTCTTCCTTTCCTTTAATGTGCAGTCTTTATCTTCTCCATCTGTCCTTTTTGTAAAATGTGCGTGAGATGGATTTCAAACCAAACTCAGAACTTGAGTACGTCTTCTATAGTAATAAGAGATCATAATAAGCACAAATAGTTCTCTGTTTATCACACGAAAGTTGTCGCGCAAACTTGGATCGTCGCGGAAGACTCGACTTTAATCTCTCCGCTATTATCTAGAGTCTAGAGATACGCATTTATACCTTTAATAATATGATTTTCAAGCTATATAGAATTATTAAAAATTTTAAATTTTAAATATGTTTAATAATGTAGTAATTTAAAAACTTTTCCCGATAAATTTTTGCGAAGTGCATTCATAATTATTACAGTATTAATTTTGCTACAATATTTTATTAAAACTCAAACTCATAATTCTTGGTCTGTGTTTTCTAAAATACTATCGAAAGGGAAAAAACTAAAACTTAAAATAATAAAATGAAAATTTTCTTTCTCGTTGTGTATATTAAAATTAAAACTATGAAATCATGAAAAAGAACAGCACAAAGAAACATTACTAAATCAAGCTTACTTAATCTTTACTTAAATATGCCAACGGAGACAAAAAATCAATACACATTTTGTGTGAATGGCCATTTAATTAGACGCCATATATATACATGAAGCCATGACCAAAGTTCGCTTTGAGAGAGCAGCATCAAAAGACAGGAAACCATAACGCGTCGAACTCCTTATGGCGGATGCGGTTTAGCGCGGTTAAGTACGCTCTTTCTAAGGAGACCGGCACCGCGAGAAGTAGCTACCCACTGCAAGTTGCGGAGCTAAGTTTATATGTAGTTCAACGTTGCGACGCAGGGAGTTTCAGAGGGTGAATGTACATCCGAGACAAGAGTCGGAAAGTGCGCCGTTTCAGTAAAATCCGTACGAAGCGCACCAGTTTGCAGCGAGACATATGTGTACATACACACACATGTGCGCGATTTTAGTACGCTCTAGTTGCCCGTTTCTTAGCACTAGATTACTCCGTAAAGAATTATGGTTAATAGCATCCTTTGCTAGTAACATTCTCCTATTAACTGTGCAACTTTCTGCTATCAAATCAATTTTCATGTATGAAAAAGAATACGTGAAAAATATATATAATAAGTGTAATATAAATAATTTTTGTAGAGTCATATTTTATTCTTTAATTTTTGTATACAAATAGAAAAAAAAATTAAACATGCATAAATATTTTTTCAGCTTTATTTAATTTGTATAGCTTTGGCTAAGAAAAAGTTTTTAACCAGCAGCTGTTTGTGATTTGATTTAAAATAATATTTTTTAATTATAGAGTATTATTTTTTATTATATCCTCTAGAGATTTAAAAATTTTCTTTTATGCCAAAATAATTACGCATGAAAAAATATAATTAACATACAATGCAAACTTTTATTTTTACTTTTGATTCATACGACGGTACCGTTTCTTTTGTGTCCAAGATTGTAGTTCTTTCATTGATGTCGTACATTGAGTAACGATCTTAGCAGTTTAGCTATTCAAAGAATTCGTGATTAATATCTGCACAGACACTTGTCTTTCAATGCGATACAAGCAAATTATAATGAAAAAATGAAATAAAAGAGATAATATTTTCAAGAATTTCTCCCTCTTCAATATCGCTTTTGAACTATTAAGATAAACGAATTAAAAAAGAAAGAAACTTTCGGTATATATATCCTCAAATACATTTTATTATTTTTAGTGTGTATCGATTTTATAATTATAATAATTATAATCGCATGTATCGCCTACTTTATTTTATAAATTGTATAAATACTCACTTCGTGAAAACTGTCGCATTTAATGCACGACGAGAAGGGTGTTGAATGCAAATATAAGTAGATTTGAAATTGAGTCTACAGAATGCTCGTACATATTTACCATACATATTGTGAATTCGGCAATTTAAACATCTCTTATAATCTTTTATCGTACAGCATGCTATTTTTGTTATACTTAACAAGAAAAATTTTTATTTTTGTGTTAGTGTGATTAGAATCCACAGTTTTTCCCCTATGTGCGTATAAAATATTTTTTTAAAAAGAATTATACGATGACGGGAAGGACATGAAATATGGTGCCGCTCAAAAGAGACGGAAATCAAAATGCTATTCAGCAGAGCTTTTTCCGCAAGATGTTCTTTCAGGCTTTCTCTTTTATCTTCTTGGCTTTCTATCTTATTCAAGAGAACGAAAAGACGATAAAGGAGTCGGCACAATAATCGTCACCGATTTCAAGCTTTTCTAGTCCATTGGATAAAAGAAAGGATTTGAAATAATTTTTCATTCTCGATATGATTGTTGACAGTATGTATTGTCTAACATTTCTTCGCTAAACTGAACAAATTAATCAATTCGAAATTTTCTATTAACTTTTGCTGTCCTTATATCTATGATTATATCTAATTATGATTATATCTATTTAATTACGAAATAAATTGTGTTGTTAATCATGCGATTATCATTACTTTTCGTATGAATTAAGTCTGCAAATATGATATTAAACGAAGATGAATAAAGTATATTTGTCATAATTTCGCGGCGTTTTAAAATAATCAATTTTAATAAATCTACAATTGTGTTTATAATTCTCCGTGAAATATATGTACACAAGACAGCAAATATATATCTTTTTCTCTTTCTCTCTTTCTTGTCAATTATAATGTGTCTAGATTTACGCGAAATGAGATTTATTTGATAAAATAAGAAGTCACAGAAAAACAGATCGTAATTGATTAAAAAAATATATTGTGTTTGCAATTGTTTATATTAGAAGACGCAAACATATACACTCTCTCTCTTTCACAATGTGAAGATGGATTAATATTGCGACACTTTACAATAGCTTAGAGAACTAATCTTATTGAACATATGTTTACGCTTTATTACCTAGCTACTGCTGTTTCGTAACGCGATTTAATTTTGTCGCAATAGTTGTTCTTTTATGATTACGCGAAACATATATTGTGAAATATATCATTTATTCTTATATATGTACATATATTTAAGAATATAAAGAACAAATGAAACGAAAATGTTATAGACTCATTTATGACAGAGCTATGTAATAGTATTTACATTGGGCATAATAAATTATAATACAAGAAAGAAAGAAATTGCGAGAAAGAAATAATTCTTCTAACTTAGATTCACACAAATAACTTTTCATGAATAAAATTATTATTCTGATGCTATGAAGTAGACTATAAGTTGGTCGAAAGTTTGCTATAAGTTTGATATAGCACGTAAAAATGTAAAATAATTTTGTTCGTTTTCTTCTAAAATTTATTCTGTGTGTATATCTATACATATATCATTCTCAGTATTCCAAATACAAATTTACAAGATATATTTCATGTTGCTTTGTGTATATATTCTTAAAATGGTATTTACGAAAAAAATATTTCCCTTTATTTTATGTCGAGCAAGAAAAAATTACATAAAATTTTATAAACTTTTTATTTACGTAAAGTTTGTTATGCTTCAACGACTCATATAATTACAATAGTTTCTATTTATCTGTACTGCATCGGAAAGTTCTTTAAGCAGTTTAGTAGTTCAAGCAGTATAGCACGTGGGAAACATTCAATGTTATGCTAAACGTTTCAACATTTTCATAGTTTAGAAAGTGAGATTAATAGGCGGCGCGTATTATCGCATTAATTTTACATTAAACAACCGTCTCGCGTTACCCAGGTGTTCTGGACACACCACAAATACATTCAAATTTTCAACGACCCGAAGTAAATGTCTGTTCATCCAAGATATTACATTTCCATCACGACGTTACGGAATTTGGATATCGCGTGAAATTGAAGCTCATAATTCCATGCACGCGGGCTATCTAAGCTGTACATTAATGCTCGCCACCTACGCTTTGGTATGTTGCCCGCTTTACATGTTAATTGCGTAAACTTAGCCGCTACCAGTCGCATCATATGACAGACGATGTAAATAGATGATTTTCTGCTGTACCACGTTATGGACGATATCTGAGCATAATTTTTCCAACGTATTCTATATTCTACATTTTATACGTGATATGAAAAAAAAATATCGAAATATTTTGCTATAATTTTATTATTATGCGAGTAAACTTGACACGAAGATCGAGTAAATCTGAATTAATCGACGGGATTGTATTTCCGTGGGATTATCTAGTCTGTGTCGTGAAACTGACACCCCCGATTCAGCGCACGCGCCAACTAAATTATGCACTAATTACTCAACGTGTGCATTTCTGCGTCGCTCATCGATCTCTGCAATGCAGGCTGATTGCGCGAAGTTTACACCGTTAAAATTACGTGGGACGTAATATGCACCGTTCTGCGGCAGAACCAAAAAATACAGGTCAACTTCGTAAAGATATATTTTGAGTAACTGAGTATATTTCTTATTTTATAATGTTGCTCAATATATAAATTGATTCTCCATGAAACATAATATTTTATCTTAGAATTATACTCTTACTTTCTACAAATTTCATCATAAGTATCATAAAAAAATGTTATACTTTTACTAAAAATTTAATTTCAAAAGTGAAAATCTTTTATTTGTACCTACGAAATACAAAATTATACATATATAAAGGATTTTTCCAAAATTATTAATATTTACATATAATAATTCTTCTATATTTCTGCATCACTGGATAATTTTATATTATTTAGGCATCTTTCAATTTTTAATCAAATTGATCAATTATTATATTCTCTTCGTTTTCAGCAATAACCAGTTCAACTTATAAAAACAATCTTCTATTAAATGACAAACAAAAAATCAAAATGTTAGAAAAAGAGAAATAAAATTGTTTCTTCTCTTTTTCTCTCTTCTAATCTTGAATTTACGTAACAAAACGCATAATATAAGTAATTTAAATTTGATAATTATTTTATTTGATTAATTGCAATATATATATATATAGTCGAACAATAAATAATATCATTATATCATTATGTAATGCTGTTACTTATGCCATGTTTCATCTTGCTAATTAGTTGTGTAAGGAGTTTATGTCACGTCGATCAGATGAAGTTTGCATTTCGAAATTACATTATAATGCGGTATATGTGTAATATACGCAAGGGCACATGTAACTTTCGGCAATTTTCTGCGAAAGTTTCGAGAACTTGTTATAATTCTATTCGGTCGCCGCATAAGGAACGTTATTACATGTATCCCTGATAACCTCGAAAGGTATCTATCTTACCCTTCGTCGACTCGCGAAAGTTGCTATAGGCCCACCAACAAAGTTTCACCTCGCGTATGCAAGTGTTATGCACCATACTACATACATATAGGATGTACCGAAAGCAGAGTGTATAGAGTTTGCGAAAGCCACGAGTGTTTTCATGAAGTTTCTTGTTAGCCTTTTTATAACGTAAGTGCTTCAAAGTACAATATATTTCAACATACAAGCTGGTTGAAGTTCGTGTCGCATCCGAGTGAAAATTCTTGTTTTTTAAGCGATATTTATATAACTTTTTTTAAAATGAATAACATATAACTTAAAAAAAAAAAAAAATTAAAAGAGAAAAAAGAAAACTTAAAAACAAAAAAGATATATATACATATAAATATACAATGATACAATTATACAAATCAATTAATGTAAATCTTTCTTCTCGTTTAAAGATTATAACATTTTTTCCATTTTACTGAATTCTTTTATTATTTATTTGATTCGTAGTTAGATTGATTATTATATTTTTTTAATCAAATATTTACATTGGTAAAAAATAATAATATGTAAATTAAAACTCATAAATTAGGAAACGAGATATGGTTTATAATCGCATATAAATAATAATATATGTGACATTATTTGTTTCTCACGCATTTTGACCAATATATTCGTAATGATGTCATAAATCCGGCTATAAATGTTTTCGGTGATTTATATGTGATCAGTTCTATACATATGTGCGATAAAATACACGACAGGAAATATATAATAAAATACATATAATATACGTACATAGTGTACAATTTTTCCGACGCGCCAAATATTTATGAGTTTTTTTAGAATAAAAAAATTTACAATGGTAATGCTTTTTTTAAAATAAATTGGTGAACAGAATCGATTAGACAGAAACTGGTTGCACAATATGGGATTTACAGAATAACAAATATAACAAACCAGCCAAAAATGTTGCGATGCCGCATAAACTTCAATGACAGTTGGCGCAGGAAGTCACGTGTTTTTGACAGTTGTAAAGTTCTCTTATTTTCCCCTCTTTTGGTAAAATATAAAAGTTCGTCGTGAGCTTTTCCTTTAAATGAAGCCATTGGGACGGAACGAAAGTTCTTTTATAAAGATGTCGAACTGTCGATCGTTCTCAAGCTCTTAGAATGAAATACTGTTGAAGCATGAATGAATATCAAAATAAGAATTTTTATTTCTTTATTTAAACTCTTATTCCTTTATGACATAATCCTCTATGACATTTCTTTATAACATAATCCGCTTTGATATTACATGTGTATAATCTCTGAAATCAAACATCTCTGCGGATGCAGATGGAAATAAGGATCTGTAGTATTGAATAGCCATGGAAACTAGATTTGTGAGAGACCAAAGCCGCGTAGATCAAGGAATATGTTAACCACAGTTCTATGAAATCAAGAATTTCCGGATGCGGAAATCTCCGCCGTAAATGGTCCATAAAATCAAGCATTTCTGGAACCAGGGCATCAAAGAGCTATAGATCTAAAAATCTGCGCGCTCAAGAATCTGTAAAGCTAAAAATCCACGAAAACGAGGATTTAAGAAGCGAAGGATTTGCGGAACTAAGGATTTATGGAGTCATAAGTCTATGATTTGGAAAAAGAATCTGAGAAACTAAGAATTCGTGAAATCATTGAAATCCCAACGTCCATACAGTGGACGCTGTCAGCAACCAGCTGATTAACTTTGTGTACTTACGATCTGTCATACGACCGGGCAATGTAGGTTTCAACGGGTAGGAAGGATGTGTTAAAAGCGATTGCCTCGTAAACGTTAGTGCTCCCATGAGTATTCTGGCGACTTGACTTGTAGGTATCCGGAAGTACCTACCTACTGGCGTCTGTACGGAACATGTATATAGACGTAGGCGGCTGTATATATTTACACACAATCGACGGCGTTTCCTCTCCCGATTGCAGTATCTATTCCAGAGGTAATCAGGTTACAGGAAGGAAACGGGCAATGTGCGTTCCGCCAGATACTTTCGGCTCTAACTGCGATATACTGCGCAAATCGCCGTTATTAACGGCACTATTTAAGGCACTGTATCACTAAACAATTTAGCTAATTGTCGAAGAATATAATGGATGACTGCGTGTTCAATCTGCGTATAGTGTTTCGTTGTGATTATTTTAAGTATGTTTTTTTAATATACTTGAATTAATTATGATTCATATATATTTATTATAAAAACCGTTTATATTTTGAACGTGACGTAAATCTTGAATTATGAAACGTCGACATTAAATACATCATCTCAGTTTCTATTTATCCATTATTTAAATTTTATTTATCTCATAATTTAATACGATTTTTGAATAAAGTTTCCACATTACTGCAAAATTGTATTTGACATATATATTATACAATATAATATTACAATTACAGAGATATATGTAATTTTCATTATTAATTAACTGGCCGTATCTACGAATGTATCAGCATCATGGTAACCCAACTCATATACTCGCCTTTTTCAACTATCGGAAAGTTTATTTTGAAGTTTACTATTACTTTAGGGCTTCTTCTCGCCGAACTTATGTTTTATCGGCACGTCCTTTTTGTCTTGCTTCCGGCGTTCTTTATTTCCCGCGGGCGACCTTTTTCCGCCAGTGCACTTTTCAAAGACTCTTAATGTAACGTGACGAGGTTATCCAATCTTCTTGCAAGGACGTACTAACGAAATAAAACTGCAACGAATCACTTAATTCGCAACGCGCACAATGTTACCCATCACGCGCGGTCGATCTCGCACATCCGCTGTAAGAACTTCCCGTCCGGAAAATATCTGTTTTCCAATTGCAGTCCCGCGAGATTTACAAAATAAATGGTCTACAAAGCGGAAGTGAAACGGCTCTTTTTTCTTGATTCTCAGCGAAACAGACTCCAGGTTAATTTTAAGTTTGTGCACTAGCCAGTACGATGCAACTAGCGTTGCACCGGCGTTGAAATTTCCGACGTTCACGGTAAACGTTAGAATCGACGTAAAAAGGAAAAAGAAAGGAAGAGCGCATATTTGGTTTCACTGTAGTCGTTGCGGCTTAAAGGGTTAAGACCGATTTGCTAGCAAGAAAAACTTTGCTCACTTATCGTCGAAATAAAAAACAAACAGAACAAACTAGTGGAAAATGAAATGGTTCTTTGCGGTTCCTAAAGATAAGCTGGGTAAGTTTTTTTAGTCATTGTGCTGAGAATGCGGAAAACAACACATTTGCAGTAACTTTTCAAAGATGAGAGAAATATTTTTACATGTTAAAAAAAGAGAAAAAGTCGTATTTCAAATTGGAGATTAGAAAAGGAATAATTTATTTTATTTAGACATATTTATTTATTTCAGGATTATGCAGTTTAAATTTATTGGCATTAATAAAAATAAATTAAAAAATAAAAATAAAAACTTGATTAATTAGCCTTACATAAGAATCCAAAAACATTAGCTTTGCAATTAATAATTTGCAAAATAAAGTATCGTTTTCACACACAACAGATAAAAGAGGGCATTAAATTAAATTTACTCCTTTCAAGAGACATAACACTTTCCATAAAGCTCACCATGTTGCATTTGTACTTTTCGCTCGCGAGTTATAATCGAATTTTATCGGAAACAGCGTGCCATTGAGTTTGGTTAAAGAGGGACGAATTTACAGTGGCGTAAATTCAGAATAGAGGAAACGAGAAGGAGGGAGAGAAGGGGCGAGTATCGGATGACTTTAAAACCCGGAATATTGATTCCCGCGGCTGTACATCGAGTAAACGCATCTCGCTTCCGAATCTTTGACATGTTTTACCGCTCGTTCGCGCGCTCTCTCGATACTGTCAGCGCGCGGATCTCCTTTTGTCTCTTTCGCACTTTCGGAATTTATCGGTTCCGACCGAATACGCATGTAGACACGCGTGCGCTTTCGATTCGCACAATGCGACCGAGCGTTTCGACAGTGTCTGTCAACGACTCGTAGTTTGATGCCGTCGATGAGTCGTCGTGTTTAACGTTCGCGTTTGCGTTTTGATGCTCGGCTTTTAACGCGCGTTTATGGCACGGCACGGCCCAGATATAAACTAAAGCTTCCGTTGATAAGTAAATAGCGGAAAATGTTCGTGGCGCATGCAAGCCGCTCCTGAATAAGCTATTGAGACATACATCATGAAAGTTGGCTTTCACACTCGCTGCCCATCAAAATATTGAATGACGAGTTGTGTGTAATATCCCGGATGTGCGTTTCTCTTATGCTATATAATTTGTTTGAAAATATTTTGATATATATATTGATTTGAAAATAATTTCAAATTTTAATTAATTATAATTTAGAAAAGAAAAATTATTTCCATATCTTATATATTTGTATGCAAAAAAGTAATGCATGAAAAAGTCTTGTAATGCTATTTAGAATTCTATTACTTTCAATATTTATGTAAACAAAATCTTATTATGTCGGAAAAAAAGTATATATGTAAGAGATATCAAAAAGAATTTTTTTCTTGGTGAAGAAAATTGGAAATGCATGGACTGTGCGTTAGTAATCTTCCTGAGAACCAGTGAGCGTTAGAACGAGGGTAGTCACGTAAATGGGAGGTGAGTTCGATGAAAAAAGATGGATGCGATGGATGTCGGCGGTGCAAGGAGATGGAAATATCTTGCGGCTCTTCGCAAGATTTTCCTCCGAGCGTCAGTACCTTTCCTCTTCCTCGGGATATCTCGGTCTGCACTCAGATAGAAGCAGACAGCGACGAAAGTTTGGCAAGGTTTCGAAAGCTCGCTCGCGGCGAGTGTGGAAGAGTCTTAATGGATTGTACCGTGCCACGTATTCACGGGCTTTTAGATTAGAGGAGCCAGAAGTGAAACATTCAGGAGACACAGCAGCGCGAAACAGCTTCCAAATTGATCGGCGGCGCATGATTTAACACTTAATCCCTTCGAATCTTCGGTTTAACGTAAGATGAATTATATACTTTTAGATTGAAGAGCATTAGTTTAGAAAGTCTATTAATATTGCTTTTTGGTATTTATGATATTATGAGTTATAGATATGGATTTAATCGTTCAACTATGAAATCAGTTTTATAATAATTGTTTATTAATCATCAAATTTAAGAAATTAGGCTCTCGAGTGAACTCACAAATTCTAATAATCGCGGGCTAGTAAGAGCCAGAACGCGGATGGCAGTGCGTCAGTTTCATAGAAAAATAAGTTTTCTATGAAACTGAATATGTGCACAGGGCACGAAATTTACTTGGTGTATACCAAGATTTTTTAAAAATTAATCTCAATTCGAGATTTATAATAATCCCTCTTTACCCCCCTGGAGAGACGAAGGCGAGAAAAATATCGGGGCGAAGTCGCTGAATCGGGAATCGAACCCGAGTCTTTCGCTTGCCGGGCGACTGCTCTTACCTCTGAGCTATTCAGACCCCACACCACCGATACTTCTCATTTGCCTTATAATATCTATTACTATTAACGCCATCTTTCAGCCGGCGTGAACTAACAAATTTAAGAAATTAGGCTCTCGAGTGAACTCACAAATTCAAATAATCGCGGGCTAGTAAGAGCCAGAACGCGGATGGCAGTGCGTCAGTTTCATAGAAAAATAAGTTTTCTATGAAACTGAATATGTGCACAGGGCACGAAATTTACTTGGTGTATACCAAGATTTTTTAAAAATTAATCTCAATTCGAGATTTATAATAATCCCTCTTTACCCCCCTGGAGAGACGAAGGCGAGAAAAATATCGGGGCGAAGTCGCTGAATCGGGAATCGAACCCGAGTCTTTCGCTTGCCGGGCGACTGCTCTTACCTCTGAGCTATTCAGACCCCACACCACCGATACTTCTCATTTGCCTTATAATATCTATTACTATTAACGCCATCTTGAGATTAATTTTTAAAAAATCTTGGTATACACCAAGTAAATTTCGTGCCCTGTGCACATATTCAGTTTCATAGAAAACTTATTTTTCTATGAAACTGACGCACTGCCATCCGCGTTCTGGCTCTTACTAGCCCGCGATTATTAGAATTTGTGAGTTTATTAATTATATTTCTTCATATATGTACTTGTAAAATTTATATAAAAAAACGCTCATTGGTTTACATTACTCACGGAGTATATCTTTCATTCTTTATTAAAATATTTTAAGAGTCAATTTTTTAAATAAAAATTTTACAAAAGTCTCATATAAAAATAATTATATTATTAAAAATTTTAAATGCTTCCTGAATAGTTATTTTACCATGAACTTAGTTACTGTTACTATTGCTAATCTTGGTTAGTATTTAATATTCTGTATTTGTAGTAAATATTTAAACTTTTTTTTGTTTTTTCTACAAAATAAAATGTCTTGTCTTTAATATTAAAACTTGTACCTTTTTAAACAAAAGATATCAAATTAACTGTAAAAATATTCAGAATTCTGGTAATACGTATAAAAAGATAAAGTCTTTAATATAAAACGAACACGATTAATTATAATTATATAAGGTAATATTGCAAATAAATGTTCCAAAGTCTGTCACGATTTCACATTCAAGCCAGTTTATTACATCCATCAAGTCTGAGGAAGTCATTAATCTTTAGCGTTACGGCAATATGCTATCGCGTCACTTTGACTTGTGTTCCAATCATGCTTCACCAATGGCTCTTCATAGATGACTTAGGATCAAACGGTTTAATCGTCGATAGACGTGGAGGAATCATTTCTATTGACGTACTCTGTCGCGATTACATCATCCGCATAAATCACTCATTACTGTCGAGGATCGACATAATACCCGACATTGGTACAGAATAGACACTATGCCGGCTTTGTCCCTTCCTTCCCTTCGCTTTGATGTATTACTGATGTCCGGTTTCTGGGTAATAATCGTATAAGCACGACTATAATTCGATTTTAATGATATTAATTATCCTATGTTCTAAAGATAATTTAAAATTTTATTAAAAAAATGTGAACTCTCTAGTTTTTCTACATAATATAATATAGTATATTTATATTCATAAAAGAATTTTTATTTTGGAGGAAGGAAATTGATATGAATTCAAAAATATAATATTGTGAATATTGTTAATTGTTAGGTTAACTTTTAGACCTCGATTTTAATTCTAACAAAAAAGCTTAATCTATTTTTATAAGTGCTTAATTTTATTGAATAAATTATTTAATTTAATATAAAAGATTTGTAATTTATTTTATATATTTATATGCTTTTGAATAAATTTAAAGTAAAATCGAAATCTCAATAAATTTAAAGTGTTTTTCGTGCGTTGTAAATACATCATTATACATATGTACTTATATGTTGTATATATTTAATATAATAATACAAGTTTAATATACATATATATAATAACTAAAATAAAAATGCTATATTTGTTACTAATCTGTTGGCATTTAGAAATATAGTTTTATAAATATCGTTTCGCATACGTTAATCTTTTCGTGATTGAGATAAATGGTACTGTCAAGTGACTGAGTGAGATAGATCTTTATTTTGACTCCTGCAGCAAAACTTTCAATTATTCTTTTGTCAGATATAATTTATTTTATCTTTATAAAATCTGATTATATGGATAAAAATATTTAGTGTTCTAGAGTTTTACATTGGATAATTAAAGACAACTTCATTTTTTTTTAACATTTTTTTATTTTGTAAAAGAGTATATATGTGCAGTTGGGGGAAAAATTTAGTTTATATTATACAATGATAATTTTATACTGTGAATGTTTACGTAATTATTTCAAATCTTTGATAATACTAAATAGAGAGAAAATGTATAAAGAAATGTGTTTAAAAAATGTAATACATCGAAAAAAGAGAGAGAGAGAGAGAGAGAGAGAGAGAGAGAGAGAGAGAGAGAGAGAGAGAGAGATTAGATATATACAACCTTATTTTTGTAATTTTTTAAAAAGAGCTTCTCGGGAGTTAAACATCGCATATGTATATATGTATTTCATATAAATATGTTTGCGTTTGATTTTGCATACCATTTTGCATTTTATCTATAACTTTATTATCAGAAGCAACAGAAAAGATAAATGTTAAACATTCTGTTTATTTTATAAAGAAGATGTTTAAGTCTCTTGGGAACGATTCCCATTCTTTCTCCCCGTTTGTCGCATGAAAAACTCGTCGGTCGGAAGCCTGTTAAAAAATATTTGCTTCAGATTATACAGAGTTTTCTCGGTTTTACCTACACGTCGCAAACATTTTGCCAAGGGCTATCTACTTGTTGGAAGTATCTCGTAGCCGCTATCTAGCGGATATAGCAGCTAGAGTGTCCGCACTCGAAATAGTCGCTGGTACGTCGTGCCGCTTATCTTCAAAGTTTAATACCGGTATATTGATGGCACAGATATACGATGTTTAAATATTATAAAGCTCTCAGAGCTATCTGCAATCTGCAATTCCACTAGAATGACTTCAACGTTCGTGCACGGATATGACGCAAAGAACGATCGATCGCTACCGTTTTTCATTTATACTCATTTAATTTAATCCGAGAAATTTTTACGTTGTGACGCGAAGGTTTAATATCAGTTATACGAATATTTTTATATTATTTTTTAATATAGAGTATTTTAGGATTATTAAAAAATATTTTAGAGAATTTTAATATATATAATTTACGCAGCGTTATAGCATCATGATATGCTCATCGTTTTGTTGATTTGTTTCCATTGGGTAAATATTAATGTTTATTGCAGATTAATAAATACAAAACGTTGTGTGTTGATCAGAATTTTAGGCCACTCTGGGCTATAATGAAATCCTCACTGTACTTTGGAGGCCGCAAGACGAGATTAATGTTGGGGTATTAACGGCCTTAACGGCTAAACTACCCTCTAAATCTTTTCTAGATTCTATCCACGTGGATGTGTATAGCTCTTAAAATACTCTTGAGGTACAAAAAGGGGCGTAAAGAAAAAAATATGTGAAAATTATACATTTTCAAATTATTATAGTTGAATCTGTTCTCAAAGGCTACTCAATATTAAATATGAGTAAAATGTGTATTTAGATAAAGATTAATTTTAAAAACAAGCGTCAAAGTTCTTTAAAAATGAGCGTTATCTTTTTCTTAAATAGTTTTCTAAAAATAATAAAATTAAATAGCTTAAAGAAAACAGTCATATACTTTTAAACAGAGTCGTTTATATTAATTTGTTTTTAATATTTTTATACATTAACCCGTTGTTATAGATATTCTGATTAAAATCATTAAAAATGAACAACTTTTAATTACGTTAAAAGTCGTTTATTTTTAATGATTACGTTAAAAGTATATATATATATATATATTAGTTTTATTAAAAATAATTAAGTTTAACATAAAGAAATGACAGTATATATAATAAATACTATATTTTATTATTACTGTATTTAAAAAAAATTGTCATTTTTATGATGATTGTCCGCGCGGTTCCTTTTTTTATTGTTTTTGCGATTTCAAAAATATAGGAAGCTTTTGTGATATAAAGAGTATAATACTCATAAATTCTTCAAACGGGTAAAAACATTAAATAATTTTTATTGTATGTTATATGCATTATTCTCTTCTCCTATTCAATTGAAGAATACGAATCCTGCACTTATATTTTTTAGATTTTTTGCTCCTGATATCCTTCGCGTGAGGCGCTTTTTGATGGAGTGTTTTTCGCACTTTGACGAAATTCCGGAAACTTCGGATCGCGTGACATGGGCTAATTTATCACGACACATTCCGCGACCGCTTTCGGAATCGCTGCTCACTCGTTCGACATTTGTACGGTTCAATTCCGGTGTTCGACTCTTCGACTTTCCAAACCTGGGCAGGCCATGGCTATGCCTCAACGACTTTTCTCGCAAAGTTTACCCTCTATCTTTTGTTTGCTCAATCTATTTTTTCTCCCGCGAGAATATCACGCTCCGTTTCTCTTCATCTCGTCTCCGTTGTTCGATCTTATTTGTCGATCATAATATCTTGGAGAACACATGTCGTGATGATCCGCATTTCATCATGGTTTCGACAATCAAATTTTTTACGTGGAAAAATATCGAGTGCCTTGCATATTAATGAACATATGCAGTAATAGTACAGTCTATACGAATATAATTCTTTATTTATTTAGTTGTTTTTTTTTTTGCAAAATTATAATAGAACCAAAACTATGAATAATGATCCATAATAAAAATAATGATTCAAGAATACAATGTGCAAGATTCGCTTTAAATATGAAATTATTAAAAAAAGCAATGATTATAAATTATGAATTTAATCCATTTTTGTTTTAAGTTCATTGTATATGAAATTTTGTGTAATTATATTTTAAATACACCGGAATAAACGAGAATATGTCGATAATCTCCGTCTGAATGCGCTGGTATAGGTTCCTGAAATTGATCGATGTAACGTGCGAGGTTCACATGATGCACATGATCCTCGATGGATCCTACGGT
Organism: Formica exsecta; assembly: GCF_003651465.1. Taxonomy (NCBI): domain Eukaryota; kingdom Metazoa; phylum Arthropoda; class Insecta; order Hymenoptera; family Formicidae; genus Formica; species Formica exsecta. The sequence goes on along the minus strand of NW_021849803.1, from coordinate 219,051 downwards.
CGGTGGCTTGACAAGAGAATCCGATAGCCGGGTCGCTGTCGATCAGCCCAAGAATTACTTAGCTCACGAGTTGATCCTAGTCTCGGGACTAAGGCTTTCCACGAAAATCTTAATGATTTGGTCATGTCTTCAACAGATAGGTTCATCTTCGAAGAGATACGGTAGCTTCCGACATTGTATTCGATTACTCCTTAAGAACATCCTCTGTATCTCTTGATAGAATGTTTTATCTAATTCCTATTTCAAGTCTCCTCTATATCTTGTAGAAAAAAAATTAACGATTAAAAGATAACTTAAATCTTGCTTAATAAGATTCCATAAAACATTTTTTGATGCATTGTAATTAATTTTTTTTTAAATTAAATAATAGATTAGTCTTTGACACTATTCTTTAATTTCCATATTTGAATATTCCTCTTTAACAATTAAATTCTACATCCTTGAAGGAAATAAAAGATCTATAAAAACAAAGTTTAATTAAAATTAATTGAGAGAGAATTATATTTTGTTGTTTATTTAAATTACGAAAATTTAATTTACAAAAATTTTTTAATTTTTAATATTAAGTAAGTTATAATTAATAGACGATTTCATACAATATGAGTATATATTTTATTTTGTAATTACTTAATATTTCCTATTATAAAATACTATTATTTATATTGTATACTTTCTAGTCTAGGGAATTATAGTTTGAGGCTTAAAAAAAGAAACATAAATTTTGAACAAGAAATTATTAAATTTAAATGAAAAGTTCTTTGTGATTTAATGGCATGAACAGCTCGCAAAGATTCCGCGTGATTTTTTAATCGATTTAAAAATTTTCTGCGAAAATGTCAGGATATATGCGAGAACTTTGTAGGAAGATAACGCAAGTATTGCGCGGTCGTAACGTTTCATGATTCTGCAAAGTAGAGAATGACGACAGTTCGTTCTATTGAAGCGCGTATTTGAGCTGGCTGAGTAATTCACAGAAGGATCATAGCGCATGTCACAGCGAATTAGCTCGAAGTATTGTGCGAATAACGCTGCCGTTGTTCTATTCACTGCTTACTGTATCGAGAAATATTGGCATTTTTGCCGCAGTTGCATCTTCCTTTTGTAATCGGAAAATGTACATCTGCATTTCGGAACGGTTAAGGAAAGGGAACATTTTGCTAAAATTTTTGTGAACTAATTTTTTAAAAGATATGATAGTCGATCTCTGATTCTTATATATAATTATCATATTTTTTAATTATAACTTTTTTCTCTTTCTTGAATTATTTTTATAGCAACTATTCCTTGATAAAAATTTGCTACGTGCAATATTTTCTGCTTGCTATTTAACGTTGTTATTGTAAATTATTATGAAAATTGTGATTATTGTCCAAAATCTGTATGCATTACGCTTTCGCACAATTCACTTTAGATTAGAGTAAAAATTATTCTATTTGCTTTAGATTACAGTGAAAATTACGATTATCCTTTGCATGTGGAAATAGGGAATATGTTAGAAATTCGTTAGAAGATCTTTAATTTATATTTCAAAATCAAAAATATGAGGGTCACATTTTATCTAAGAATTTCAAAAAATTACGATGTGAAAGTTTCAAAAGATATTGATATTATACATTTTTGATTTGTATTAATTTTATCTCAGTTTTTTACAATCTGTCGTCTTTCTATCAATAAATTATTAATATATTTAACATTTTGTGTATTGTAGTCATGCAGCTCATATTATTTTTTTTAATTTTTAATATTTTACTGTTTCTTAAGATAAATAAATGATATAATAAGGATTAAAAATAAGTTTAAAAAATTTATTTAATTATTTATTCAATTCAATTATTTAGATGAAAATTTAATGATAATGATCAAATCACAAGTAGATTGCATAATTATTGCATTAATTATATAAACTTAATGAATGCTGCAGATTTTTGAGATAAAAGGATAATATATTTTACAAAGATACATTAACACGCGCGCAAAACAATTTTAATACAAAATTTATATTATTTATCATAAAAAGCACGGATATTATTAACGTTATTGCCAATATTAGATTATTAAACTTATACCTTACATGGCGCGCCACTACATAAGCCGTTGTATAACTTCACAATATATCCTCTATCTAAACTATATTTGATATACATACATGCCTCCCTTTAACGGTAAATCCATTAATACTAAGTATAATCATACATTATATAAGTAGTTTCAGTTAACTTTTAAGTGCACTTTAATCGTCGGAATTAATCCGCCTATTTTTTTTTATAACTTTGATTTTCTTATCACACATGTAATTATAGAAGAATTAATTTCTTTAAATTTCTATACTTTTTATTTTACATTGTATGTAGAAATAAAGTCATCTACACACATATTTGTTATGTAATCGCACACAAAATTTTATAATACGAGTATAAGAATTGAATAATTTCAACAAGCTCTCGCGCAAAAGAAAATAAATCGACGACACTTTTTTTGTTGATTTGAGAATATTTAATTTTGAAGGGGTAAAGTTTGCTCTAATTGCGTTTGTTTTCAAGAAGGACGTTGTATTAAAAGTGTACGCGTGTACGAGTTTTAGACGTTTTCTTGTATTCCCACCGATATCTGGAATCATTTATTTCTATGATGATCAGCAGCAAGCAAATTTAATCATAAGTAAGAAAGCACAGCTGACTACCGTTTTGTTCAAACGACATTTTGAAAGAGCCAATTAAAAGTTATTCGGGTTATTGTGCGTGGAGTCGAGTTTGTAGGATTACGTAAAAGAAGAAGGAATAAGGGAGAAAGAGGGGAAAGGTACGCAAAATTAAACGGAGGAAAATTAATGAACTAAGAATGGCAGAAAAGGTGGAGGCGATAACAATTGAACTTTATATAATTAGCGATAATTATAGATGTTATGCGATTAACGAATTTTTTTATATAATAAACTCCATAAATATTATATTATTGAAACAATATGTTAGTAAAAGTGATAATAATTATAAAGATACGTAATTTTTAAAGATATCGTGCTATTTCCCTATAAACTCTATATAACAACAAATTAAAATATTTTGTAAAACGGAAGTATATATCAATTTTCTTTTATTTGGTATGCGCGAGAGAAAGAGGCTCCCGAAATGTTTAGTTTGTTGACAATTATACGTTTTGAGTTACACTTGAATAAAAACTAAATCACAGTATTATTGTTGTTATTCGCGTATATATACGTGGTATTCTGTATTGGCGAAAGAGGAAAAAACAATAACATGTACGCATGATATATACACATCTTATTCAAATACTAGAGTTAGTTGCTAAGGAGCGAGTGTCGAAATAACATCGTGGCTGAGTGACCGTAATAAACACGAGAATATAATTGCAGTATCAGAGTATCGTTGATTATTAATATCTCACTGTTCAGCGTCTCGCTCGCGGGTACTGTTGTGCGTGTGACACTTCTCAGCATTTTTATGCATTGTTGCGCTCCCGGAGCGCATCGAATGGACAGCTTGATTTTTCCCTGGAGCACCCAATCATTGATCGATGACGGGTGTGTGCCTGTCTCCGCTATGCCAGAGGTAAACAAAGAGAAAACAAAAAAGTGTCGTGTTGAAATTCTCTTTCCAAATCTCTCTTTTTCTCTCTCTCTTTCCGTAAATTATTTGTTTTTTTTTGTTTCTTGCAGTTGATTTCAGGGGATATTTACGATCAAAAATTGTTGTCATAAATTAGGAAAAATATTAATTACAACCATTTTCTTTTACGAAGATATTAAAAACTATATTATTTTGTGATACTTTAATTCTTTTTATAATCCGGATTTATTTATTTGATTTT
>NW_021849803.1:185897-206352 GCF_003651465.1 Formica exsecta | reverse complement strand
CTCTCTCTCTTTCCCTCCCTCCCCTCCTCTCTCTCTCTTTCTATTCTCCTTTCTCCCTCCAGTCTCTTAACATCATTCTATAATTTGGTTTAAGTAATTCAATCGCTTCTTTTTGAAAGAGATTGCTCTCCACAGATATTATTATTATAAAATAAGATATAAAAATGTTTATATCAAATATTAAAAATTATTGCGCGCATGTGAGAGAAAAAGAAAAAGAGAGAGAGAGAGAGAGACAAATAGTTATGAATATTTCTATATTTTAATTCTCATTTTTTTTTTAACTCAATAATTTCTAAAGCGAATAAATATAATTTGTATGTAATTAAAACAGTCTATATTGTTATCGATTAAAATAAGTATGTAAATTTTAAAATGTTTTATATGAGGATGACTACGAGAGTTGAAATAAGCATTTTTTTCTGTTGACTGTAAGAGAATACAGTGAAAATTATTATTATTAATGAAACAGATAAATAGGAACTACTTATATTTGAAGAATGATCACCATTTTGCATTTGGCAACGCAACAAAATTAGTGCCTTTTTAATCATTAAATATTTATTGAAGTTATGAATTAATTAAATAATTAATTTATTACAGTAATTAATTTTATACGCTACTTTAATAATACACTGCTGGCCATTAAAATTTCTCTTTCAACACTATATATACATATACATTTATTTATATAGTATAGCAATTTTAATGGCCAGCAGTGTATATTTCATCAGATGGTTTATCAAGAAATTATATCATATTTTGATACCTAACTAATTTAATATATTAATGCAAATAATATCGAGGGTTGTGTGTGAAATGTAATTATTTCTATATACTATTCCAAATGTTTAACGATAAATTAATTGCTCTTCTGATATTTTATAGAGAGAAGCAGATACTTCTATCTATCTTTAAAAGATATTTTTTTTATGAATCCCGGAATTAATTACAAAATCTCAATTACGCAATTATTATGCGGTTATATATATTTTATTATCTGCTAAGTCATCTTTTATAAATCAGATGCGTATTTTGCATATATGTTATATACTTAAAAAACTCATTATATATTATAAATATACATATATATAAGTACATATTTAATATAATTCAAAATATATGCAATATTTTGATATAAAATTTCATTTTTCTTTCTCTTTTTACGCTGGTATATAATAAAAATATGTAATTATCAACATATTTTTTAACGCTTCAAATATCAACGGTTCACTTTATTGTTATAATTACATTAATTGTCATATTGTACGTGCCATTCTAATTTATCCCATTTCGTATTATTCTGGTCCTTTTGCTTGCGGTACAATGCGAGCACTATCTGCTCTATCATCCATTCTTCCGTTATCTATGTTATTCCATTCGAGGACGCCAATTAGCGACGGATAACGTAACAAAACATCCGCGGTTTAGGAAAGGCGCCGTTATAAATGGCTCAGGTGTCGCGCGGGTACTCGCCGCGGCCGTGCCGGCATAGGTATAATAGCGAACGCGCGATCCGTTGGCCCGATGCCAATGCATGAAACAAAGCAGCAACTATGCGAAGCTCGCTAACTTCATCTTCACAGGTTAACCGAGCGAGCCGCGGCCGAGGCCGCGGCGAACATCCGGATCGAGTAGAGACACGGCCGTGCCGCGGCTGAACTTATCGCGTATTTACGAAGACAGAAGATCGATGACCCAATTTTCCGACCGTTCAAGAACCGATCCAAGCTATTCAGAAGCTATCTGGAAGAACGCGGGCGAGATTGATACCCGCTGCATTTTTTTTACTGTATTTCTTTTATATTCTCTCTTTGTTTTTTATTTTAACTGATAAAAGCAAAGCTCACGTGGTCTGTATTTCAAAAATTTTGAAGGGGAGCTCTTGTTACTTCTAGAATTTTTCTGAAACATTCAATATATCAGCTACCTTTTATTTAATGTAACGCAGACCATGATATCCGCGGCGTGACCGTTCATGGATTAAGCGGATTAAATTGCATCTATCGCGAGTTCGTGCGGGAAAGCATCCTCACGGGAGACACTCGTTAAGTTGCAAGGCGTGTCGAACTCTCGGAGCTCAGACCGAGTATGCCGGATTCAAGCTGTCATGTTTGCGGTAAGAAACTTTGGAAACGGAACGGCGCGTTTAGTCTAAATCCTGCGTGCCGCTTTTACGAGAAACGCCATTAATTTTCCAATTCGCGCGCGATTTGTTACTCTGATGGAACATTGGAATTTTGCTGCTAGAGTAACACGACAATTTTCGATATAGCTGACTTGCCATGCTCTCAGGATAATTGCAAACGCGATAAGTACTCTTCAAATGAAGCTGCACGGAGCGCAGAAAAATAAAGTCGAGTAACAGTCAAATCGCGACTAATTTAAATCGCTCCGGAATAATAAAGAATAGATTGAAGAGTCAAGTCAAAAGAGGAAAATCAATTGATACACAATTTTTATGTTTGTAATCTTTTTTTAATATTTAAAAGGTGTAGATTTAAGTAGAAAACTTATATTTTTACATTCTGTATGATTACTTTATAAAGTAACTATTCAAGATATATTTACAGTGACCTGAACACAAAAATACAAATATTTTGCCAGTATATTCTAACTTATTATAAGCGAAAAGAAATATATTTATAATAAAAGAATTTAAAAAAAAGAAAACTGATATAAAATTGACGAAAAAAATTATAATAAAATAGCATTTATTTATACCATAAATAAGTTTTAAAATAAAGTGCGATGTACACAGATTTTGCAGTATTTTATGTTGTGAACAAGTGTTGTAAACATTTGAATGATTTAAAATTATTCACATTTATCATGATTATTTCAATTTTTTTCTTCATTATAAAAGCTTAATAGCGGCTAGCGGAAACTTCTTCTGTAACAGAGCAAGCTAGTACGAGAAACTGTGTATACCGCTAATAGAAAGTAAATTAAATGAACTAACAGAACTAAATTAAATGAACTAACATTCGCAAAGACTAAGTTGACTCTACTTACTGTAATGTTGAATATACATACATATACATATATACATATATTTAGTTAAGGTTCAAAGTTTAGCAAAGTTCCTGGCACTTCCTTATTGCCAACGAAATGAATATAACTTTTGGACTTTATTTCTTACGAGAATATAGAGTACAATTGCTTTTCATGAGTGCTATTAAACCGAATGTTTAAAAATTTATGCGTGAACTTTTTTACAATTATTCACCGTAATTTACATTCAGCATGTTGAAAAAATATTATATTATTATATATAATATTATATATAACATTATATTATAATTTAAATATTGGTTAAACAATTATTTTATTAGAGGCCTTCAGATAACATTGATTAGATTATACATTAGTATGCACGATGAGTGTAATGATATTGTTAATATGTAAAAATGGCGGTATTATTTATTACATCAGAATGGTACTAATAACATAATAAATTTATGTTAATAAAATAACAATATTTATATATAAATAATATATATTTATATATGACAAGATTATCAATAAAACTATATGATCAACGTATTCAATGCTAATAATTACGAAACATTGCGAGAAGAAATAATATCTAAATAAAATTATTTTTTTGTTTTTATACGATAAAAAAGATCTCTTTCTTTAAATTCAGTGAAAAATACGTTTCTGAAGTTTGGCAAAAAAATTATACAAAATCCTGTACTATATACACTCTTAAAAACTTTACGGATATATGCACACAACTGTATTACGAGCAATTCTTGTTATGTAACGTATCGCTCGACAACGTTGGTGGAAGCCGATCGTAAAGTAGTAGAAGAGAAGAAGCGTCGAGTATCGTTGTGAGAGCATATTCTCAACTGTCGCCCGGATGATGTAAATTCCGGAATTTTATGTTGCAATTCGCGGCGGGTCGATAAGCATAGTGAGCTCGAAAAGCGGTCAACGCCGAGAGAGCGTTTTTGGCTGGCTGGTTTTCCACGTTACGGAATGCCTTTCCGCATCCATGTTCACGTAGTATAGATGTGCATTCGTAAACGTGCGTTCTTCGTACATGCGCAAATAGAGACGTCGATTCGACCATGACGACTGGTAAATGACGATGTATCGTAGTGCATAGCGATACATGATGATACTCGGCGAACTCCGGGGATTGTCGGTGCGATCGATCGAACTCGTTCATAGAAAACATTGTTTGTTACAACGAGTGTGATGCGCATCACTGCAATCTGAAAGCAATGACGTCAATATCGACGGCGATGGTTTAGAGATGACCGGATTTGCAGCGATGATAGTTTTTAAATAACTATTTTTAGGCATAAACATGTATGAGTGCCCTACAAAATAGTGCATATGTATGACTTTCTTTCATATAGAAAATTTTAAATTTCAATATTTCACTTACAGATCGTGTTTGAGTGATATTTGAAGTGATTTTTTTTTATATCAAAAATATTTATTTGCTTGCATATTAATTTCTTTTGTTTTCTTTTTACAAAATATTAAATTGAACATCATGTCCAAGATTTAAAATTGTTATAACGTAAAATTAATTTCAAATTGAATGAAAAGACTTCTCTTTGATTTTTGAAATTTAAACCATGAACGTTTTTTTATTTTTAATTGTCTGTAATTCAAAAAGTATTGGCATCTCGATATATTTTTATACTTGAATTAATTCATGTAAAGTTGCAAATGATGCTTGTATTTGCTACTTAAAAGCGTTTAAAATTATATTAATAACAGCAGCAATCTTCTATTCATGAGATTACCGTCACATCAATTTGACACATAAATATTATTTTATATAACTTTACAATATGTAAAATACACACATATATACACGTTATTATTTAATCATGTAACTTTTGGTTATACATTAAAATAAGCTTTTTTAATTAATTTTTAATTAATTTTTACAAGAGAATTATTTAATTCTCTCTCTTTCGCCCTCTTCTTATAATTTATTTTTTTTAGGAGATAAATGAATATTACTATCGTTTTATACTGTCCGAATTTTAATGACTTATATAAATTAGCATCTGGCGTACGGGCAAAGGGACGGTGTTACCTCGACCACGCTCGTTACTTTTTTTTTAAGCGCAATAAGCCCCGTAATTTGCACAGCTGATTGTAGCCCACTTACGCGGCGCATTATGCGACACAGTGCACACATTATACGCGCATTAGCACACATACACACACATACACAACAGTATTATATGGCGTCGTATTTGCATTACATTTCTGAACATATACTGTACATATACTGCATATTTAATGATGTGCCTTTCGTGCCGATCAAATATTTATACAAAGGGTCGGAGACGAGAGATGCTTGTATCTTGCTAGGTACGTGCATTAGCTTGTTCTTCGTATTCCAATGCTTGAGTTATACATATAACACATCTTTCGCGATTTGCAATTCCCTTTCTGCAATAGTGAATCTTATCATTTCTACGAGAAGTGACATAACGCAGAATAACTTACCATGTAATTGAAAGGAAAGTGTAATCTATAAGCTATTTGTTTATAATATATATATATATATATATATTGTCGAAGCAAGGAAGGAAAGTTTGAGGATCGAAGACCTAACCTAACCTGATCGAGACCGTCGTCAATGTAATTGAGATTATACCGACACGTGTTTCAGAAATTAACACGTGGTACGAGTGGTCGATCTCACGCGCGTTGCTGCGCTCCTGTCAGCGTGTCGCGTAAAAAGTTGCACAAAATTGAATGCTCAAGGCGGCTTTTGTAATGGAATTCCTTTCGGAGTATTGAATAATGCGTGCGTCTGTCGCAGCTTCCTCTTTATTTCCTATGAGATTTCTCATGCACGTATCGGAATCTCGTGTCACGAAAGACGTAGATTAGAATTTATTTAGATGTTCCTTTCTCAATTTCTTCACGAAAAATTACGTATTTATTATTTTTTATAAAAGAATTATTCCCCTAATATATTTCGCGCACGCTTTTTCTTGAATGTAATTATTAAGCATCTCAGATTAACATGAATTATTATTCAACATCGATTATTTTTCTTATATTATAACCAACATGTTTTGACAACTTGAATTTCGAATGAGAGAAAGTAATAAATGTTCAATTGCGTATTCCTCTCTAAAAAAGGCATGTTATTGACGTTATTGTCTCTTTTCCGCGATGTTGATTGATTATCTTGACGCTGCACTGTGCATTATTTTATATCAATAAAAACCTGTCATAGCGACGCATTTGACAGTTCAAATATTAAGTATGTGTGTAATTTTAATTTAATTGGTTTTGAAAAAAAACGAAGAGCTAGAGTTAATATGTAAGCAATTATATATATATATACACACACACACATACACACAAGAGATTAAACGTCACTTAAAAATATATTTTTTTCTATTTTTTTATTTTATGACCTACACATCTATGCACTAAAACAAAGAATATCAAATGGTATATTGATTAAAGTATAGAAATTAATCTTAATTAGAAAAGTATATATTCTCTTTGACTGTGTGTGTGTATATAGATAGTGTGAATATAAAAAATAATATTTTTCATATATAAGTGATAGAGAATTCTCTGACCTAATTTTGTAGGTATTTATTCGTGCAAATAAATTTGATTTTTCGGATAATTTAATATAAGTGATGAGACTTAATAAAAATCAAATTGTTATGCAAATGAAAAACACTTTGCGCAGTTATGAAGACGCACGTGCATATCGTGAAGTATTCATCTTCGGCTTGCTAACGCGCCGTTTTATTACAAGAGAAAATATGCTCTGCCCATTAAAGTATTCGTTATTTGCCGGCCTCTCATAATCTGCTTTTTGTGTGCGTGTGCGCGTTCCTGAAATTTAAAAAGCTCCACGCATTTTTTCCGTGCTTTCCGTTCTTTCTCGCCAAGACAAGAGTTTAATACAGTGATCTCAATAACTTGTATTCTCTTTTAAATTATGTAATCTATAATTTTTGTTGCCATCTAGGAATTTTAATAAATTAATGAAGTTCATGTTTTTTAGTACGTATAGTTGCTTATAAAATTCATTCTTTACATTTTTTATTTTACAGAATTATTTTACCATACAATTTATCTTATTATTAATAAACTATAGAGATTAAATTTACATATTTTTTTACTTTAAAACGTTGGTAGCAGAAAATGGATATTAAACATGATAAATCTGGATAGGGACCTTGCAGAAATATCATAAATTTAGATCTATATGGTTTTTTGTCATATCTACCCGTGTCATTTCAACGACTATATCATAAGTCTGAATAATGAGCCGTCGTATTACAAATTTCTAAAAGTACACTGGTTTTTTATGGATAAAGGAGAGAATATATGTTTTAAGACCTTTTTGATCGATTCTTTCTTTTTCACGATTTGATTTTAAAAATACTTGTTTATCTTCATTTCTCACAAATATAAAAATATATTTTATATTAAAAGGCTATTTATATTTTCTTCTATAAAACGAATAAGACGTACTTAAAATGTTAAAATTGCATGAATAATGTTACTCATAACTAATTAAATTTCTTATACTTGCACATTTTCTATTAGACATAGATAGCTTCACAGATATATCTTTAAGATATACTTTTATGTATCTTTATCGCGACGATAACTCTTCAAATATCTTCGATAGCCTTTGAAAGCTTCACTATACGTTTCTGTTGAGTTCGAATTGAATCCTCTCTTGATCGACTGGAAAGACAAGAAGGATATCAAGGATTTCCGTGGCAAAGCGCGGGATCACGATTGCGGAGGCCGCCTTTATAATCCATGTTTAAGGGTGCGACCAAGAAGAGGCAGTTAATTGATTGCACTCCTTGTGGCCTAGGGTTTACGCCCGCGCACGTTTTATGGTTTACGTCCCGCGGTCATCCCCCGCCATTTCCACCGTTCGTCCTTTTTTCATTAGCCCCGAATTTTACGACACCTCGTAAGGAGAGCAATAAATTTCCCTCTTACCTCCATCGTGAGAGCGAGCCGAATTAATGGCCGAGCAGCACAATCTTTTTCTTTGTCTAAGGATCCACTGTCCTTTTCTCTTTCTCGCTTTCTCTCTATCGTAAGAGATAGAACTTGTATTGATTGTAACCCCCGGGCGTTGTCTAATTGCCAGGGAAGAGACTTCTGCCGGCCCTCGAAGCTGTCAGTAGTCGGGTTTGCCGCGCTTCCGTTATAGTTTCGAGATTAATTACGCTGACGAACAGTTATTCGGAGCGAGAGGCGATAATGACACAATCGAACGAAACTTGACGGTAACCGAAGGATGAGGACCCTGGGCGGGCGACCCAAAACGAGCCACGGCTCGTTAATCACCGAATCCTTGCGAAAGCTTGACGTCAAAAGCTTTTTCATCCTTGACGAATTTTATTCTCAAGCAGTTTTCGGCAAAGTATTCGCCGTATTCCGTTCAAGTTATGCACCGCAAAGTACATAGAAGTTTCGCGTGAAATTTTGCGTCCGTGTTGATCACCATGTACTAAAGTAAAGAGCCCGTAGTTCTCTTCCTCTTTTATTTTTTTTTTTTTTTCCGAAGAATGATACTTGCACTTGGTTGCAGGGCGTGGCTTTAGCCCGGTCGATAGCACCGACTTATAAATTAGCTGCGAAGTTTCGAATGGAACCGATAAGGGTTGTAAGCCGGGAATCTGCTATCGTTTTCGCTCGTCTTCGAACGGAGTGATTTTTCGATCGTGCGCGGCGTACAAGGGAATGTACTTAAGTGTCTTAAAAGGTTCCACCTCGAGAATTTTATCTTCGAAATCGTTCCAAGAATTTTCCGTCTCGACAAACTTCGGCAAAATCTACGGCGATGTCGTGGCGATAGAATTTACAATGAGATTCATGATGATCTTTAATAAAGAGATAACTTAATAAAAAGATAATTCCATGAATTCTTTTCGTAGTATGTAAAGTTGACGAGATGTTTAAAAAATAGCTAATCGATTTAATTTGACTTGAGGTATATATTCCATTTATAATCTATTTTTTATATCTTTTCGATTTTTTTGGAATCCATCAGTTTTTTTCGAATGAGTTCAGAAATTTTACAAGGAACATAAATTATCTTATTCTTCTCGCGTTAAGATCTTTAAGAGGAGTATACAGAAACATATATCTCGGAACATATTCTTCGTGAGATGTCACATTTGTCTAAAAGTCCAATAATACGTGTTTCTAGTAGAAGCAAGTATACTTTGTCATTCTGTCCCGCAAGTTCGGATTAGTAATTCGCGATTGTAATTCGCGAAGTTTCACCGTCAAAACCGCCACTTCACATTACGAAATCTGTTCTACATACGACATAACAATATGCTACATACATACCTAACATATGTATGCTACATACAAAGCGTTCATATTATTATGGCAGCTTGTATCTCGTGATGCAAGTGCTGTCGAAACAGTCAGGATTATCATGCGGCCAAAATCTGTGTCATATGCGACTATTTACAGAATTAACAGCAGCTACTATTTACCCATGTATGCAATAATAATTTCTTCTAGGCCTATATAACTTTTTTAGAGTGATGGAAGGTGATTTTTAAGTTTAGTGAAAATACGGGAAAGAAGCTATTTATTTATTCTATTATAGAGCATAAACATAGTTTTAGAAATATATATACATATATAAGTCGCATGCGGGAATAGACACGGAATTTAAAATTAGTTGGAATTATCATAATCTAATTGTATAAATAATCTGAATTTAAATATAATCTATGTAGTTATCAAACACACTTCTAAAGAATTTAAAATATTAAAATTCCACAGATCAAAAAAGAAAAAGGGATGCAAAATCTAATTACTTTAATGGCTAATATAATTTAAAGTCTAGCGACGGATCTTAAAAGTCATTAGAATGTAATGAGTCTGAAATTCGAGAAAACTGGAATTTAAGGACCGAAATTTGTAAAATTTGAGAATTTTATACATCAGGGATTTTCCTCCCTCCTAAAATTTTAAATCTATGTAAACTATTCATACTACAAAAATTTTATAAATCCAAAAAAATAAAATTTTAAGTAATCTTTTCGATGGTTTTCAAATAATATATCTTTGGCTGATTATGCTCTTCTTAGACGTTCTAAAAAATTATTAACTTTGTAGCCCGAAAAATCGCTATTGTTTCTGCGTATGCACGCGTGGCCACATTTAGAGGAATGGTTACAGCATTCTTAAGTTCCAAAAAACTATGAATCATATTGCTACCAATCGAGTAGAATCGAACATAAACAGGCGTGTTCCGGTTTCTATCGCGTCGCGGCATCGCCGGTGGTAATGAGAGTCGAGTCCTGATCTTGGCCGATGTAATTACGGGAAAATTGCTGGACCGGGCATCCGGTTGGTACGCGCGCATCCCTAAGTAAAGTGCATCGGGCAAACCGAATTACCATGGGGGCGATTGCGGCCGTTGTACCGAGCGATCTTCGATCGGTTATACGCGTAGCCGGATATACACGATCGACACTTCGCTGCGACCGTGCGTTAGGGCCATTATTGTAACTGCTGGTCTACCGCTGTATACTCAATTAATTCGGGATAATACCTAATCACTAATTGCACGCTCGCGATTGGACGCCGTGAGGCTGTGAGACACTCGACGCGTGTCGTTCCTGCCCATCGGCACCAATCGATAGATCAGTGATCGCCGATATCCATATTTGCATTCCCTACTATCAAAATTGGAGAGATAGATATATCAATATTTTTTTAATTGTGTGTGTGTGTGTGTGTGTTTTGATTTACTTCGACCGTTGTTATTCGTGTTATTGGCGACATCGCCAGATTGGTTACATCAAATTTTACGAGAGTTATTTTGGTTTATTTCTACGCAAAATTTAAGCAAAAGAAAATCAAATTACATCTGAAAATAAAATTTTTCTAAGAGATTCAAAACGCGCGCACGAAGTTTCCTCTCTTTAAAATTCCGATTGTAATCGATTATTTTATATATCGTGAATGTTACTTAATTTGATATCATAGGATGGTGTATCATAATGCTTCATATTTGTAAAAGTAAACAAGAATGCAAAAATTTAGGTTTGTTTTACTCTTGGCTTCTCAGTTAATAACACACTTTTATCGTCGTCGATGAGATGGCTATTCGCATAATTAAACGTTCGGATTATCTCAAGTCTGATTTTGCAGAACGAAATTTAGTGCTGATACCGATTGTAGCGCAATTGTAACGTCCATTAATACATCGAGTATTACTGCCGACATTTATTATGCTATATGCGAGAGTAGTGCATCATCGGAAACAATTACGAACGTACAACTTCGATGGGATAGTTATGTCGCGCGCGAGTGTGTGTGTGCGTGTGTGTACGGATTGCTTCTGTACATATTAATCTATCATATCTTAGCAGTAAGCTTCCAATTTCATTTATAATAAGTGCAACTTGAGGTAACATATTATATTTCTTACTATTTTTGTCGTTTATTTTGAGGTATCCGTCCGATAAATAACATTCCTAAAATTAGAAATTTATTTCATGTATAATATATAAAAGCTAAATCAAGAGAGTTGATATAAGATATGTACGTATGCAAAGATACAAATTATATGTTTATTCAATTTTTATTATTCAATTTTTTCGGATGGTGTGATTTTGAATTAATTTTCTTGATATTTTATTTATTACGAAAATTACTTTTCTTAAGATAATAAAAGTATGTAATATATATTAATGCATTTAATTGGAAGGAATGCTTCACAAATCTTAAATTTTTAGCAAAGTATCCTAAAACAAAGTTTTCTTTTTGCGATAAAAGCATAAAGAGAAAATTATTTTATTTTTTGCCAACATTTTTCTTTCAATGTCTAAAATATACATATGTGATCAAGATAGATATTATTACTAAGAAACATTATTAAATCATACAGATTTTCATTTCAACACAATCTCTTATCATTTCTACATTTTGCATATTTTTACTTGGGTATACCTCGGCGGTTCAACGAACGTTTCGGACAAGATATCCAATCTCTAGCTGTTCACCGTGACTGCTCGAAGGAGAAATAATCCCTTGTCGCAAAAAATTGAAAGATAGTCTCGTAAGTTTTGTGTCCTCGGACGGGTCTAGAGTGCGGAAACGGCTTTAAACTCTCCGCGCGAGATCGGGTCGCGCGGATCGTTTTAATCGGTCTGGATCTAAGGCTTGTCATTCCTAAGCCAGCTTCTCGGCGGCGTGTGTCTTCGTCGTGCGAACTCAAGCGGAATTTTCTAATTCTTTTTTTTCTATCCTTTCCACCCCTGCTTTTAGAATTTTTCCAATCTTCTCGCGGGATTAAACGTTCCCTCGTACGGAACATGATTCACCTCGCGTCCTCGCGCGACGCGTCTGGAACTGAGAGGCGGATTAAGACCGTTCGCGTAGATAAATCCGAGAGATACCGAGAACGGCGGCGAATCGGTTCGGCAAATAGGTAATTCAGAAATGAAGAACATCGGCCACGGTAGAACGGGTAAGAGAGGGATGAGGGTGGACGGCGTTTGCACTTCGACCGGCGTTCGATAAAAATAGAAATCCCGCACTTTTCCGGGGGAAAAACGGCGAACGACGGCTATGATTGGCCGCCCCGAAGCGGAACGTCCTTTAATTTCCGGGGACAATGCCGGGTGGAAGAATCGCGCGCCGCTCCGCTGTATGTGACGAACGTCTCTAATAAAAGGATATTTATGTGCGTTGAAAGTTTGAACGACCGCCCGCGGCGCGGTTGGGAATGAAACTCAAGCGGCGCATTCGCGTCATCTCATGTGCCGGCGAATTGGTAAGAGCGAGCGAACGAGTCTATTTAGTTTTTGAAACTCGTAACTGAGCACTACCAGGGGGCATGAGCCATATTTCTGATACCTACGTAATGATTACGAACACAGAAACCCAATGTGTGGAAATGACGGAAATATAGTAGCCTTCTTCCACTGCCATAAGTAACAGATTATTATGATGCAGAGAAACTAAGCATCTTAGTTTTAAGTTACCAATGACTGTCGTGATAAATGTACGAGTACTTCGTAATAACTCGAATTACAATTTTCCAAAATTTGAAACGTTTTAATCCTCAATTTGCATGACACTGGACTCTCAGTGACAATTAATTTAATATAATACATTTCTCTAATTAAAATTAATTTTATTGTATATTATTAAAATTAATAACAACAAATAAAAATATTATTATGATTGTATTAAATGTTATTTTGATTAAATATTATTTTTTTGTCTATAGACAAGATATATTATTGAGGAATGTCTCATTTTTTGTAATAATATAATTCTTTTATTTTACAAATTTCTCTATATTTTTACAAAAATTGATTGTATTAAATTTGTTAAAGAAGGAATTGAAAAATTTTAAATTTCTATCAGACTTTTGATTGACTATTGTAGTTTATCAGTAATGGATTTTTACGTACTATTTATATTTCGATCAAAAGTAAATGTTTTAAAATGTTTAAAAGAGTTTTATACGTATTTGTCATATATTTTATATGTATATATTGTAGTTTACTTTTTCTTATTTTATATAAAAAACTATAATAGCAACGAACAAATGATAAAGATATGTGACGATTTTGATATTGCGCTCGAAATACGAAAATTAGAGACAGTTGGTTTCCCTCTATTCTCTCGAGACCCTCTTTTTGGCGAAACACTATATCGAGCTAGGTGCTGATGGTAGGTAGTAGAACACATCGTTAGCCGGAAATTACAGTCGGCCTTTTTTCGAGTGTGCAGTGTCCGTTTCTCCGGATTCATGCCGGGGCTAATTGCCAAAATAAAACGCATTTATTCCGTCGACGCCGACGTCGACGCACGCGCGGACGTCGTACCGACGACGACGATGCACCGGATGTGAGAGTGCTACTCGTTGATTTCCCAGAGGACGATCTTTCGCTCTGTAATTAACCGCCGACAATTGAGTGCGCGTCTGTCCAAGAGAAATGAGAGAGAAAGCACAAAAGAAGTCAAGCACGTAGTAGATGTTTCTAGATTAAAAGCTTCGTGCGTCGAATAAACATCATTGTCATCGAGCGGTTTATATCGGTATTGAGAGTTTCGCAAACGAGAAACAGTTACGTTTTGTTAACTTTTAATAGTTACTTTTCGTATCGGATATGTATCTATATACATACATATATATATATATAAAGGTTACAAAAATTTAATTATTTTATATTATAATATAATATAATATAATATAGAATTAATATATAAAAATCTTAGCGTATTTTTTCTAAGTTATTGTTTTAATTAATGGGATTATCTCGTAAAACGCAATTTGGCTCGCAATTTTATTTTCTAACAAATTATATGTACATACATACAAACACACATACATATATAAAGTTTTTAGATATTTAATAAATTTTTCAAATATATCTTTACGCGTTTTTCACATTTCGCACTACTTATTATCCAGTCGGCGGAGCTTTTTGTATTATCTTTCATATCAATTTCTCTCGATACTTATCTTTCCTTGCGATGATATTCTTCGTCTATGATTTTACACTGAAATTTTGCTTAACCCGGATGTATCCGCCGAACAGCTGGCGAAAAGAAAAACGCAAAAACGAAACTGGGTAAGAGATCTTTCCAAGAGTTTTTCCGCTACTGTTCGTGCGGAAATTGACGTTCGCTGTGACACCGGGACCAACCTCGTTTTTCCGTTCGAAGGATGGATAGAAAAAGAAGAAACCTGCAGGGAAGGGAGCGCTCTGGAAAGACGACATCAAATTTCGTCATAACTTTACGGTATTTTTTATACGCTTGAGTAAGAGGGAGGACCCTGATCGAACCCATGGGATCGAACTTTTGAGGTTTTCTCGCCTATGGTTGTATAAAAAAAAAAGTTTTATCAGCCTGAGGAGATTATGCCACGTCATATTTTTGCATGTTTCCCATACGGTGATCCTCGCTCGAGGCATTGCCGTGACCTGTGCACGTGGACTATATTCATGGACGAGATGAGGTTCCTGTTTTTTTGTTCGTCAAGTAGATAATTTGACATGCGGTCGCGAAAAAAAATATTAATAGCGATAGCTTTGAAGTCGTAAAATAAATCCGGAAAATTTATTAAATATCTAAAAAATACTTTATATATGTACATATGTACATATAATTCGTTAGAAAATAAATTCACTTAAAAATATGATTATATAGCTTTTATATATATATGTATGTTACGAAATCAAAAATTAATTTACTTTAAAATAGAAATATTCTGGACATTTTTTTAGAAATATTTGTATACAAAATTTGACTCATTTTTGTTTAATTAATAATAAAGAAGAACTTTTTTATATACGAAGCAAAGAATAAATAAGAGAAACATTGATTGCATCAAGTTTTTAGTTTCGGCCGAGAACTCTTTTTATAGAAGAAGAAATAAACGGCGAATTTGCTCGTATGAGTCTGTGCGCAGTAATGCAATTTCCAAATAATTTAGCATGCACGAAATAGCGGTAGCATCGAGGCTTTCGCTCTTGTCATCTTTTATACAGTATGCTCGAGAAAGCACCTTTATCGCCGAATATGAAACTCCCTCAGCTACTACTTCGCGTATATAAAAAAGCTTCTTTATCGAAAGATTGCTTAGGTCTGGCGAGAAGCCGCAGTATATCGGACCACTCGATATGTTTATCCTTTTTACTCGCATGCTAACATTCTTCCGTATTCCAGCAGCTAACCTTTCGTGTCCCATATTTTTCTTCGCGCAGCTCGTACGATTTTTGATTTTCTGAAGCGCGATATGGAAGAATTACGTTACTCGTTCAAGGAGGAGAGGAGTTACGGCTCTCTCCTTTTTCTCCTTAACCTTTATCTTATTTATGCAACCATAGTTATGCAGCCACGTATCGTGTTTTCCTGTCGAGAAAGGCCTTCTTTATGGAAATATATTTTCCAATGAATATTAATTTGTTATGAAATAAATGTGCGATCTCTCATATTCTATGCATTTGTAATGTTTCTTGTTATAGACCTCTCCAATTGATGGTGTATACAAGATACGTATATGAATCTTTTATTTCGTATTTTTGTAAAAGATCGACAATGTGTTGTATATATGTGTGTGTGGGTATATGTGTGTTTGTGTGTGTATGTCTTTTCGAAGGTTCACGGAAGTGTATCGAATAAACTTATAGTTTTGCGAATGGCAATGTCGGCATGAAAAGCGTTTTACAAAATGATTTATCATAACACACTTGGAACACACACAATGGTTCAAATATGAAAAATATTGAACGTTCTACGAAATAATCGTCGCTACTGGTCGGTGACGGTTATAACACGAAACAATTAATCTCTCGCAATGGTTCCTGTTCTAATAGAGCACCTTTCAAGCCAATATCGTGAAATTGCATGTTGCTTGAAATAACACGTATATATTTTTCCCTCTTTCTCTCCGTTCTTTCTGTCATTTTTCAAATTATTGTCAAGGTAACAAATAAAAATAAATCGTAATTACTTCTCCATTTCGATGAAATCGGAAGCATTAGAGATGAACTCATATCGCGGCGAACCGCAATAATAAATTTTATTAATATCAAGTAGATGTGCGATTCCATGCAAAACCGTTTTAAATTTATCTAGTTTTGAAGGAATTTCGCGTTAAAACAGCAACGGACGAATACTTTTGCATGGACCACAGTATGAGTATGTATTCCCGTTTGCTCTCTGTTTGTACATAGACTATGTGTCGTGCGTGAAAAATAAAAGAAAACGAGTGATTCCAGCGGATGGCAAGCGAGCTACAGACCTGTGTAGATCGGTCACTGGACCGTACTGTGAGATTTATCCCAGCTCGATAATTTATACAATGTAAAGGAAACGTGGCCGAGGCCGTGGAAAAATGCCAATTGTGATAATTCAAATGTCCGGACCATACGAGCGGCTGAAAGGAAAAAAAAACATACCAAAAGAGAGAAAAGATAAAAAAGAAATGAAAGCAACCGAATAGTGTTTTATCCGTTAAAAGCGACATTTTTGTTTTCTCAACCATACATTTACTGTAAATGTTAATATAAATGTATGTACTGTATGTTTGATTATCGACAAGTACAACAAATCTATTCTAATTCAGTTAAATGAAATACGATAAATTGTTGATAAGGTGACAATTGTTTTTACGTGGAAAAGAGAGCGAAAAATCATTATTTTCAATTAAGACAAGAAGTGCGGATGACAAGCGAAAAAATACTATCTAAGAAAGGTAGATAAAACTCAAAGTGGCGTTCAATACTTTATTTCTCCATAAATAAGACATCACTAGTTATGAATGTTGATTGGAGGTTTCTTACTTTAACATGGAGAACGAAGTTTCAATTTGTGCGAGTCGTGCTAATACTCTTCGGAGAGGTAACGAGTTTGCGAAGAGAACCGCAGAGGTGAGCCGCGCAAAGTGGATAAGAGTAATGGCATTGAGATTTAAATTAATGCCGCATTTAATGACGCTTATAGGATTCCGCGACCGTGAAAAGGGCGAAAACGCGAAAGGAAAGATCCCGTAACGAGCTGTCGAAAGGAGTCGTCGGGAGGAGACGACAGACAACGTTCGCGGTATTCGAGTCGATCGATTTTGCGTCGAGTCGTCAACCAACCATCTTGAGACTTTTTAACCCACACTGATTCGACACTGACACTCCAATTTTATCTAATATAGGATTTTTGTTAGCATCGAAACAGCGTAAGAAAGTCTTTTTTTAATTATTTTACTACGGTCTCACAATTTTTGCGTTGTTAGCGAGCTCACGACACATGTTGCGCGAGATTTAGTAGGTAGGTGTTGGACTGAAATTGTTGCAATCTGCCAAATTTAACTCTGAATAATGCATTTATGGAAAACGGACATGAATATTAATGGCGTATTTATTTAACCTTTGACAATGAGTTTGCTTGGCAGAGATTAGTTTTCTACGAATATCCTGTCAAGAATACCAAAAAGGAAAAACAAATCTATTTGTATTTCTGAACCGTAACTGTATTTATTGCATATAAATTTATCCGAAAAAAATATAATAAATAAAAAATATAATAAACAATTCATCAACAATTTCCTAATACGATATATTTTATATTGAACAATTTAGATGCGGTATATCTTGTGTTAGAAAAAATACATTCGAAAGGAAAACAGTTTCATTATCTGACGAAAAAGGATCGCAGCATCTTCGCGGAATGATAGCTACGCAAAGAAAGAAATTTAATGAAATGCCGCTGTTCGTTGCCTATCCTGCTCCGTGTACTTACTTCGCGTAAAATGTGTGGTCGGAGAAAAATGTATGCCGTTTTCCTGAAACGACGGACGGTGAGACGGAGGGAGGGAAAATTGTGGAAAAATGTAAGATTCTCGTTTGGCGCAATTTTCGATGCTACCGGCGCACTAGTGAAGAGCACCTCGATTCTTTTCACGAAGATGACAGTAAAGAAGCTGTCCCGATGAAATATTGTAAAAGTAGAACGGCAATGCAGCACGACGTATTGCATCTGCACAAAAGTATAAATAACACCGATGCATTATGTACCAAAACAAGTATAATTTATGCGGGAAGTAGGTGTAAAATCACTTGTGTTTTTGACTTCTTTCTTTTTAATGTATGAAAAACAAGATTAAATATATATAAACTCGAGATTTAAAGTTTGTTGGAATGACATAAATTCATGTTCTGATTTGCATATTTAGTCAGTTTTCCTTTGCAATGTAAGTTCTTGAACTTTATATAGGATATGATATTATTATTGGTATGCATCTCGAATGATATTATACATATTAGTTACAATATTTGCGATATGTTACATTTAAGAGTTTAAAAGTGGAATTTTTTCTAACTTTTGTAAAACTTTAATAAAACTTTAATATTGTATTTTTAAATAAATACATGCAAAACAAGATGCAAAATTAAATATTAGCAAGGAAGACTTTTTATACTTGATAGACATTTTCTAAAAGAGAAAATTATTGCACGAACTTAATGATAACTAATATTTCAGCAATAATTTGATTAATATGATTAGACGGATATGATAATTTTGCATTTATCTAATTGTAATTTGCTAAATATCTAATTGGCTGTAATTTCATTCACGCTCTTCTATAAGGCTTTTAAATTCAACGGTCGATAGTATTCACCGAATCAATGATCAAGCCACCGCCGGCGTTTAACTATTAATACTCTCGCACTAACGAATCAAAATGCTGAAACGTGTTCTCAGCTTCATCGACTTTGTTGTACTCGATCCAATGCTAAAGATACGAATAATTTTGTAATTTTATGTTAATTGCGTTTGAGGTTGTAATCAACAATTTTGAGAGACAAATGATAATCATTCAATACGCGGATCACAAAAAGACGTTGATTCAATAAATGCTGTGATACTACTTATTTTTTCTATATATCGGTATTATTATTAAATGACCAAAATTATTTGAGAACATACAAACGGTACATTTTTACAATTTTATCTTTCATGATGCATGCGTGCGTGATCAAGTGCTCTTTCCTCATCCCTTTTCTCATAATTAAAAAGTTGTAGTAAAAAAATTTACATTTTAAGTTATTCAATATTATTCTGCATTATTATTTAATTACAAAATTATGTAAACGTATTATTCGATAATTTTGTAGCTCTTAATCAAAATGTATCAAACGGTATTAAAAAGTTGATTTTTTTTTTATTTAATAATCTTTCTAAAACGCTGTTCCATGTTTTTTTGCATAAATAATCAAATGAGCAAAATATTAGATATATATTCAGACCTTATTTTTAGATTATGCTAATACATTCCATAGGAATGTTAACGGAAGCAGAAATACGGCGGCGAGATGCAATTGCTTCGCTTTATTAACGCCTATTCAGCGCGTATAATTTTATGATTTGCATTGCACGAAAGGTGTGCGGCGGTAATTATCGCGTGCTGCACGCGATCGTGTGTATCCTACATGTCGCGATACTATCGCTTAATTGGCGCATCCAGAGTGTGTATCTTACGTGTGGTATAATTGATACACTGAATATTGAAACGACCGCAGCAATCACGCGGAATCGTATTTCGTTACATTAATTACGTCATCCTTAATGACTCCACGCACGTTAACCTAGAACGCACCAATCAATCTTTCTCTTATCTGGAAGTTACATTAAAATTTTTATTTTTATCTTTTTATCGAGTTTTTGTTACAAATTATTTGACAAATTTGAATCTTAGCACAAAGATAATGTTTTTTTTTGTTTATTTCTTTAAAACTCAAAATTCTGCTACAAGTCCTTTAAAATAATTTCTGATATTTATATAATCAAATTTTTTTTCAAAATATTGCAAGCAAAAATACTGGTTTTAAATTAAATCAAGAAATCTTGTGTTTTATCTTATATGATTATATAATAAAAAGGTAAATTATTAATGTAATTTAATATTAATAAAATAAAA
>NW_021849803.1:172380-182982 GCF_003651465.1 Formica exsecta | reverse complement strand
ATAATATAATATAATATAGAATTAATATATAAAAATCTTAGCGTATTTTTTCTAAGTTATTGTTTTAATTAATGGGATTATCTCGTAAAACGCAATTTGGCTCGCAATTTTATTTTCTAACAAATTATATGTACATACATACAAACACACATACATATATAAAGTTTTTAGATATTTAATAAATTTTTCAAATATATCTTTACGCGTTTTTCACATTTCGCACTACTTATTATCCAGTCGGCGGAGCTTTTTGTATTATCTTTCATATCAATTTCTCTCGATACTTATCTTTCCTTGCGATGATATTCTTCGTCTATGATTTTACACTGAAATTTTGCTTAACCCGGATGTATCCGCCGAACAGCTGGCGAAAAGAAAAACGCAAAAACGAAACTGGGTAAGAGATCTTTCCAAGAGTTTTTCCGCTACTGTTCGTGCGGAAATTGACGTTCGCTGTGACACCGGGACCAACCTCGTTTTTCCGTTCGAAGGATGGATAGAAAAAGAAGAAACCTGCAGGGAAGGGAGCGCTCTGGAAAGACGACATCAAATTTCGTCATAACTTTACGGTATTTTTTATACGCTTGAGTAAGAGGGAGGACCCTGATCGAACCCATGGGATCGAACTTTTGAGGTTTTCTCGCCTATGGTTGTATAAAAAAAAAAAGTTTTATCAGCCTGAGGAGATTATGCCACGTCATATTTTTGCATGTTTCCCATACGGTGATCCTCGCTCGAGGCATTGCCGTGACCTGTGCACGTGGACTATATTCATGGACGAGATGAGGTTCCTGTTTTTTTGTTCGTCAAGTAGATAATTTGACATGCGGTCGCGAAAAAAAATATTAATAGCGATAGCTTTGAAGTCGTAAAATAAATCCGGAAAATTTATTAAATATCTAAAAAATACTTTATATATGTACATATGTACATATAATTCGTTAGAAAATAAATTCACTTAAAAATATGATTATATAGCTTTTATATATATATGTATGTTACGAAATCAAAAATTAATTTACTTTAAAATAGAAATATTCTGGACATTTTTTTAGAAATATTTGTATACAAAATTTGACTCATTTTTGTTTAATTAATAATAAAGAAGAACTTTTTTATATACGAAGCAAAGAATAAATAAGAGAAACATTGATTGCATCAAGTTTTTAGTTTCGGCCGAGAACTCTTTTTATAGAAGAAGAAATAAACGGCGAATTTGCTCGTATGAGTCTGTGCGCAGTAATGCAATTTCCAAATAATTTAGCATGCACGAAATAGCGGTAGCATCGAGGCTTTCGCTCTTGTCATCTTTTATACAGTATGCTCGAGAAAGCACCTTTATCGCCGAATATGAAACTCCCTCAGCTACTACTTCGCGTATATAAAAAAGCTTCTTTATCGAAAGATTGCTTAGGTCTGGCGAGAAGCCGCAGTATATCGGACCACTCGATATGTTTATCCTTTTTACTCGCATGCTAACATTCTTCCGTATTCCAGCAGCTAACCTTTCGTGTCCCATATTTTTCTTCGCGCAGCTCGTACGATTTTTGATTTTCTGAAGCGCGATATGGAAGAATTACGTCACTCGTTTAAGGAGGAGAGGAGTTACGGCTCTCTCCTTTTCCTCCTTAACCTTTATCTTATTTATGCAACCATAGTTATGCAGCCACGTATCGTGTTTTCCTGTCGAGAAAGGCCTTCTTTATGGAAATATATTTTCCAATGAATATTAATTTGTTATGAAATAAATGTGCGATCTCTCATATTCTATGCATTTGTAATGTTTCTTGTTATAGACCTCTCCAATTGATGGTGTATACAAGATACGTATATGAATCTTTTATTTCGTATTTTTGTAAAAGATCGACAATGTGTTGTATATATGTGTGTGTGGGTATATGTGTGTTTGTGTGTGTATGTCTTTTCGAAGGTTCACGGAAGTGTATCGAATAAACTTATAGTTTTGCGAATGGCAATGTCGGCATGAAAAGCGTTTTACAAAATGATTTATCATAACACACTTGGAACACACACAATGGTTCAAATATGAAAAATATTGAACGTTCTACGAAATAATCGTCGCTACTGGTCGGTGACGGTTATAACACGAAACAATTAATCTCTCGCAATGGTTCCTGTTCTAATAGAGCACCTTTCAAGCCAATATCGTGAAATTGCATGTTGCTTGAAATAACACGTATATATTTTTCCCTCTTTCTCTCCGTTCTTTCTGTCATTTTTCAAATTATTGTCAAGGTAACAAATAAAAATAAATCGTAATTACTTCTCCATTTCGATGAAATCGGAAGCATTAGAGATGAACTCATATCGCGGCGAACCGCAATAATAAATTTTATTAATATCAAGTAGATGTGCGATTCCATGCAAAACCGTTTTAAATTTATCTAGTTTTGAAGGAATTTCGCGTTAAAACAGCAACGGACGAATACTTTTGCATGGACCACAGTATGAGTATGTATTCCCGTTTGCTCTCTGTTTGTACATAGACTATGTGTCGTGCGTGAAAAATAAAAGAAAACGAGTGATTCCAGCGGATGGCAAGCGAGCTACAGACCTGTGTAGATCGGTCACTGGACCGTACTGTGAGATTTATCCCAGCTCGATAATTTATACAATGTAAAGGAAACGTGGCCGAGGCCGTGGAAAAATGCCAATTGTGATAATTCAAATGTCCGGACCATACGAGCGGCTGAAAGGAAAAAAAAACATACCAAAAGAGAGAAAAGATAAAAAAGAAATGAAAGCAACCGAATAGTGTTTTATCCGTTAAAAGCGACATTTTTGTTTTCTCAACCATACATTTACTGTAAATGTTAATATAAATGTATGTACTGTATGTTTGATTATCGACAAGTACAACAAATCTATTCTAATTCAGTTAAATGAAATACGATAAATTGTTGATAAGGTGACAATTGTTTTTACGTGGAAAAGAGAGCGAAAAATCATTATTTTCAATTAAGACAAGAAGTGCGGATGACAAGCGAAAAAATACTATCTAAGAAAGGTAGATAAAACTCAAAGTGGCGTTCAATACTTTATTTCTCCATAAATAAGACATCACTAGTTATGAATGTTGATTGGAGGTTTCTTACTTTAACATGGAGAACGAAGTTTCAATTTGTGCGAGTCGTGCTAATACTCTTCGGAGAGGGAACGAGTTTGCGAAGAGAACCGCAGAGGTGAACCGCGCAAAGTGGATAAGAGTAATGGCATTGAGATTTAAATTAATGCCGCATTTAATGACGCTTATAGGATTCCGCGACCGTGAAAAGGGCGAAAACGCGAAAGGAAAGATCCCGTAACGAGCTGTCGAAAGGAGTCGTCGGGAGGAGACGACAGACAACGTTCGCGGTATTCGAGTCGATCGATTTTGCGTCGAGTCGTCAACCAACCATCTTGAGACTTTTTAACCGACACTGATTCGACACTGACACTCCAATTTTATCTAATATAGGATTTTTGTTAGCATCGAAACAGCGTAAGAAAGTCTTTTTTTAATTATTTTACTACGGTCTCACAATTTTTGCGTTGTTAGCGAGCTCACGACACATGTTGCGCGAGATTTAGTAGGTAGGTGTTGGACTGAAATTGTTGCAATCTGCCAAATTTAACTCTGAATAATGCATTTATGGAAAACGGACATGAATATTAATGGCGTATTTATTTAACCTTTGACAATGAGTTTGCTTGGCAGAGATTAGTTTTCTACGAATATCCTGTCAAGAATACCAAAAAGGAAAAACAAATCTATTTGTATTTCTGAACCGTAACTGTATTTATTGCATATAAATTTATCCGAAAAAAATATAATAAATAAAAAATATAATAAACAATTCATCAACAATTTCCTAATACGATATATTTTATATTGAACAATTTAGATGCGGTATATCTTGTGTTAGAAAAAATACATTCGAAAGGAAAACAGTTTCATTATCTGACGAAAAAGGATCGCAGCATCTTCGCGGAATGATAGCTACGCAAAGAAAGAAATTTAATGAAATGCCGCTGTTCGTTGCCTATCCTGCTCCGTGTACTTACTTCGCGTAAAATGTGTGGTCGGAGAAAAATGTATGCCGTTTTCCTGAAACGACGGACGGTGAGACGGAGGGAGGGAAAATTGTGGAAAAATGTAAGATTCTCGTTTGGCGCAATTTTCGATGCTACCGGCGCACTAGTGAAGAGCACCTCGATTCTTTTCACGAAGATGACAGTAAAGAAGCTGTCCCGATGAAATATTGTAAAAGTAGAACGGCAATGCAGCACGACGTATTGCATCTGCACAAAAGTATAAATAACACCGATGCATTATGTACCAAAACAAGTATAATTTATGCGGGAAGTAGGTGTAAAATCACTTGTGTTTTTGACTTCTTTCTTTTTAATGTATGAAAAACAAGATTAAATATATATAAACTCGAGATTTAAAGTTTGTTGGAATGACATAAATTCATGTTCTGATTTGCATATTTAGTCAGTTTTCTTTTGCAATGTAAGTTCTTGAACTTTATATAGGATATGATATTATTATTGGTATGCATCTCGAATGATATTATACATATTAGTTACAATATTTGCGATATGTTACATTTAAGAGTTTAAAAGTGGAATTTTTTCTAACTTTTGTAAAACTTTAATAAAACTTTAATATTGTATTTTTAAATAAATACATGCAAAACAAGATGCAAAATTAAATATTAGCAAGGAAGACTTTTTATACTTGATAGACATTTTCTAAAAGAGAAAATTATTGCACGAACTTAATGATAACTAATATTTCAGCAATAATTTGATTAATATGATTAGACGGATATGATAATTTTGCATTTATCTAATTGTAATTTGCTAAATATCTAATTGGCTGTAATTTCATTCACGCTCTTCTATAAGGCTTTTAAATTCAACGGTCGATAGTATTCACCGAATCAATGATCAAGCCACCGCCGGCGTTTAACTATTAATACTCTCGCACTAACGAATCAAAATGCTGAAACGTGTTCTCAGCTTCATCGACTTTGTTGTACTCGATCCAATGCTAAAGATACGAATAATTTTGTAATTTTATGTTAATTGCGTTTGAGGTTGTAATCAACAATTTTGAGAGACAAATGATAATCATTCAATACGCGGATCACAAAAAGACGTTGATTCAATAAATGCTGTGATACTACTTATTTTTTCTATATATCGGTATTATTATTAAATGACCAAAATTATTTGAGAACATACAAACGGTACATTTTTACAATTTTATCTTTCATGATGCATGCGTGCGTGATCAAGTGCTCTTTCCTCATCCCTTTTCTCATAATTAAAAAGTTGTAGTAAAAAAATTTACATTTTAAGTTATTCAATATTATTCTGCATTATTATTTAATTACAAAATTATGTAAACGTATTATTCGATAATTTTGTAGCTCTTAATCAAAATGTATCAAACGGTATTAAAAAGTTGATTTTTTTTTTATTTAATAATCTTTCTAAAACGCTGTTCCATGTTTTTTTGCATAAATAATCAAATGAGCAAAATATTAGATATATATTCAGACCTTATTTTTAGATTATGCTAATACATTCCATAGGAATGTTAACGGAAGCAGAAATACGGCGGCGAGATGCAATTGCTTCGCTTTATTAACGCCTATTCAGCGCGTATAATTTTATGATTTGCATTGCACGAAAGGTGTGCGGCGGTAATTATCGCGTGCTGCACGCGATCGTGTGTATCCTACATGTCGCGATACTATCGCTTAATTGGCGCATCCAGAGTGTGTATCTTACGTGTGGTATAATTGATACACTGAATATTGAAACGACCGCAGCAATCACGCGGAATCGTATTTCGTTACATTAATTACGTCATCCTTAATGACTCCACGCACGTTAACCTAGAACGCACCAATCAATCTTTCTCTTATCTGGAAGTTACATTAAAATTTTTATTTTTATCTTTTTATCGAGTTTTTGTTACAAATTATTTGACAAATTTGAATCTTAGCACAAAGATAATGTTTTTTTTTGTTTATTTCTTTAAAACTCAAAATTCTGCTACAAGTCCTTTAAAATAATTTCTGATATTTATATAATCACATTTTTTTTCAAAATATTGCAAGCAAAAATACTGGTTTGAAATTAAATCAAGAAATCTTGTGTATTATCTTATATGATTATATAATAAAAAGGTAAATTATTAATGTAATTTAATATTAATAAAATAAAAGTTATGAAAGAAGAGAGAAAGAAAGAGATGCTAATTTCTAATTTTACATGCATAAAATAAACAAAAAAATCTAATTAGCAAATTAATATTTCTGAAATTATTAATGATAGTATATATATACAAACTAAAATAAAAAGTTATACTTTAAATGTTGTCATTTTAAGTGTATAGAATAAAATTGTTGTGTGTGTGAATAATCTTAAAACTGCATAATTAGATAACACTGTTTTTTTTATTTGAGTTAAGCTACGCTTAATTGGCGCATCCAGAGTGTGTATCTTACGTGTGGTATAATTGATACACTGAATATTGAAACGACCGCAGCAATCACGCGGAATCGTATTTCGTTACATTAATTACGTCATCCTTAATGACTCCACGCACGTTAACCTA
The DNA here is from genome assembly GCF_003651465.1 of Formica exsecta. NCBI lineage: Eukaryota > Metazoa > Arthropoda > Insecta > Hymenoptera > Formicidae > Formica > Formica exsecta. The sequence continues at coordinate 176,345 of NW_021849803.1, read as the reverse complement.
GAACGCACCAATCAATCTTTCTCTTATCTGGAAGTTACATTAAAATTTTTATTTTTATCTTTTTATCGAGTTTTTGTTACAAATTATTTGACAAATTTGAATCTTAGCACAAAGATAATGTTTTTTTTTGTTTATTTCTTTAAAACTCAAAATTCTGCTACAAGTCCTTTAAAATAATTTCTGATATTTATATAATCAAATTTTTTTTCAAAATATTGCAAGCAAAAATACTGGTTTTAAATTAAATCAAGAAATCTTGTGTTTTATCTTATATGATTATATAATAAAAAGGTAAATTATTAATGTAATTTAATATTAATAAAATAAAAGTTATGAAAGAAGAGAGAAAGAAAGAGATGCTAATTTCTAATTTTACATGCATAAAATAAACAAAAAAATCTAAGAATAAAATTGTTGTGTGTGTGAAATAATCTTAAAACTGCATAATAGGATAACACTGTTTTTTTTATTTGAGTTAAGCTATTATTATGCTAATTTAGTAGAGCGTTAATAAAGCTTTTAATACGAAATGTAATTAATGCGTTAATAAACGTTATGTAATAAACGATAGTAGATAGTAGTAAAATAACATAAGCATGAAATGTATGATTTTGATATATATTTAAATTATTAATATTAATACTAATACTTTATTATAGGAATAGAAATTACGCCAGCATTTTTTACTGTTATTGCTTGACAGTTATATGTAATAAGTTATTCCAATAATATTTATTTAGTACTTATAAATCGAATTGTAGCAATTGATCGTTATTGTTCAGGGTTGATTGCTTGAGAATTATAATGAGTGACCGTTTTGCAAATTAAAGATTTATAATATTTGACGATCAAATATAACACGGTGAACGTAATAAAACGGAATACACATAATAAAATATGATGCAGTTTGAAAAGCCATTAATTTGTTTATAGTAGCGAATGCATATATTTGATTGTTTGATATTCTTGATTTTTATTTAGCAAGAATTTTGTTTAAAAAAATATTATTCTTTTTATTAATAGTTTTTTTTTATTTAGTGTTTTTCTATGTATATATAATATAATGCAATTTTTTAATAAATTAACGAAACAGAATAACGTGAGTTCATGCCTGTTGAATCGTAGACATCTCAAAACTGTATGCATGTAATGCATGCATGAATAGGTATGTGATTTTCCAAGTATTAAATGCGCGTAAAAACCATCTTGTTGGCAGGCAAAAATTCTGTCTGATAATTTGATATTTGCAATAAATTTACAAACAACAGAAATAGAATTTTATATACTGATGTTTTTTATATATACCGATAGTTTGTGACGCATTCCAGAAACTTTTTGGGGCTTTATTTTATTTTATACGCATTTAATACAATTTATATTTATTTAAAATAAATATATATATATATTTTAGACGCATTTAATAAAATTTCTTGAGATACAAATCTAATGAAAGTCGATAACAAGAGATAAAGAAAATAAAAAAGCAAGCGTTCGATTAAATTCTTTTTTGTGTTTTTCTTTGTCCATCTTGTAAAATCATCGATTTTTCTTACGATTGATTTCATGTATTTCATTGAATAAAAATTACATGGTGCTGCTGATAATGGCTTCAAAAAACGTCAATGATTTCAAAACGGCTTTATAAACGGGCACGTGGGCTGGATAAAGCTAAAAAAATGCTCGCCAAAGCTGGAATTTTTGCAGTTTTTTCAGGCGTGAAAAAAAGTGTGGGACGTCATAAAATATTTTGATCTTGGATTGCGCAATTCAACAGTAACTATAAAACAGTTTTGAAATTTTCAGTTCTTCTGCTCGACAAATAATATTTTAACGCTTCGTATTTCGCGAGTGTTTGCAATAGCAAGTTAATAGCCTGTGGAAAAATGCGTGGATTGCATATTCAAGCGCATATCGAAGTGAGAGATATTGAAGCGCATATCAAAGTGAAATATCAAAGTGATGACAAAACGAATGAAATGTGGGCTGATAAATACCTATTTTCTTACATTATAATAAAAAATTTTATATCATATATACAATTGATTATATGTAAATTCGATATTCACGATGATACACGATTATAAAAGCATTATTAAGAAATCTCTTTACTTTTGATATAGTAAGTAATCGTATAATCGCTTATTATTTTATGAATATTCGTAGAGAGAACCAGATTCTTGATGAGAAAATAACTCACTATCTAGTGCTTTATATGCCAGATTTTTTTTTATCAAACTTAATTTTTATTCTTGATTTAAATACATATTAATAACCCAATATGCATAATCGGTTTACGTAGATGGATTTTTTATTCACTAATTCTTTATCTCGGAAGTTATACATATAACTGTAAATAGACTATTGTGTATATATGCGTGCTTGATATCTAAAATTAATCAGCATTTGTTTTCACCATTTCGTCACTTTTCCGGTGCATAAATAGGTGACGCACTGCTGGTTCGCTGGCGTGGAAGATACGATAATTAAGAGTACTAGGTAGCAAAAAAGGGGATCAGGTAGCGTGCTTAATTAAGCGTTTAATTCCGTTTCTTCGAGTCCTTCACCGCGATGGGAGGTAGTAGCGTGAATAAAAACGCTAACAAAGAGAGGAAAGAGAGAAAGAGAGAGACATGCCGGACAGCAATCTTCTTTTCTCTCTCTCTCTTTTCGCTTGGGACCGACCTTCACCATTAAGAATGGTTGCAGCGCACGTAGTAGAATGCAGATGAGATGGTGGCACACCGTGATAAAAAAGATAAAATAAAAATATAGAAACAGGGACAGAGACTGCAGTTTGCGCATAAGTATTTTTTTCAGGAAAAATGTCGTTTTGTCTTTCACAGATATCGCTAAAAGAAGAATATGGGTATTATTTCTTTTCAGTTTTAATCGGTACCAGAAGCTAATCGTTGACCTACATGATCAATCAAAATTAAATAATATTATTTAATAATTAATATTTAACAATTAATTTTTCAGAATTTTGATTTTTAGTCAGCTTTTTTTCTATTGTTCATAAATATATGCATGATAGATTTTTATTCTTTTAATTTAGCTCACTTAATTTTAACAAAATTCCAATTGTATTCCAATTGATTAATAGATTGTTGAAACTTTTTATATTAAAAGTTGATTAATGATAATGTCTTATCAAATTATCGTAAGAAAGTAATTGTGATTAAATCATATACCATCGGTAAGGTTGCCGGATCACAAAGCTTATATCTTATTTTTTGTAAGAGATTATTTTACATATGATTCTTTTTGCATGGAGAAATTTTTCTCAGAAACATTTATGAAACTATTTTATAAATATTAGTAATTACACACACACACACACACACACACACACACACACACACAAATAAAACAAGTAAGAAGGTTTTCTTGAAATATCAAAAACATTATAAATAGATTTTTATATTTCCAGCAATTATGAGAAGATCAAATTTATGGAACTAAATCGTAACATAATTGAAAATAACACACATGCAACCACAAAGTGTTAAAAGTACGATCATAAAAATTCAGTACGGGAATTTCGATATCGTTACTCGTAATGTACGACTTATTGTTAGTAGGTCGTAACTATGGTTGAGTAACGCTAGTTTAGATGGTCCAAGAGGCAACTGTTGCGACAATATTTTTCTCCGCACGGTATCATGAACGTAAAAGGTGCACCTATGGCCGGGGCTAACTGCGAACAAACCTTTTATGTTTCATAAGTACACACCGCGTCGTATTACGTGAGCGAGGAATTTATTGCCTTCAGCAGAAGCTCCATAAACTGTGTTAAGCGCACGTGTCGATGTCAAATAAAGGAAAGTATTGTTTCTAGAAATGTACGATCGTTCATTAGATAAATTTTATCTTGTGTCAAGTAAACTTGATCGATATGAAGGAATCTTTACAATCCAATCGTACATTTTAAAAGAATGGAATTGTTAATGCTATATACATATATA
>NW_021849803.1:164177-172295 GCF_003651465.1 Formica exsecta | reverse complement strand
TATATATACATAGTGTTTCAGGAGGAATAGTAAATATTTTGGGAGATTGTAGTATCGATTATTCTAAGTAAAAAAGTTCAGATATATATGTGTCCAATTGTCAATGGATGCGGAGATACAGATGTTTGAAATTGATGCGTACAAAGCCATTATGAGAGGTATTAAAGAACGATGAATGATTTATTGTTTATATTTATTGATTATTTGAATGATGCAAAATACAAATAATTTACAAATATTTTACAATTTATACTAATTATTTACACCGTCAATCTCAATGCACTTTGCAATTCTTGTGGTAATAGTACGTGTTGTATTTTTTATGAATATGGTTTGTATAGAGTGTATTTTTTAATAATATGATGGAATTTAAAGTTTGAGTCTATCCTCTAGCAATATATTATTCTGTTAAATTTTTTTTATAAAAGTGAAGATATTAGATTGGAGTGTAATTTAATTAATTGTATAATATGGATAATAACTTTGGCTTGCGTTCGTTAAAAACTTCTTCGCATAATCGACTCATTTACGCGCTATCACTAACAGACAGAGATTATTACTTTAAATGCGACCATAAAAAAAATCTCATTAACGCCGAGAGGGGCGTGATATTGACGATCTACATTAACAAAATAAACCGCGTCTTTACTTTTATGACCGGTGTTTAAAAGTTCAGGGAGCGCATAATATATTGATGCTTTGCATGTTACGAGATGCAGATGCGCCAACTTTCTGACATTTAAAGTTATAGCTGCATGTACATTTATTTTTTACATGTAAGTAATCATGTAAGTTTTTAGTATTTACGATGATAGTTATATGACTTGAACATAAAAACATTGAACATAACTTGAATATAAAAAGGACTATTAGAACCGAGAATTAAAATAAGAAAAAAAAAATTAAAAATGAAATACATTCTTTTTATTTATGTCTTGTATCTCATAAATATTTTTAAATAATATCGATGCTTTTTACAAAAGAAACGATTTTCTGGATACATATAGCACTTATAATCTTTTTTGTTAAATTTTTATTTTACTCTAACACACACACATAATAAATATTATAGATTATAATAATTTTTTTTCTGTTCAAGTAAATAATATTTGTCAAAAACAAAGATAATCAACTATAAAGGAAATAAAACGCTCTATCTAAATTCATCAATCGTAAAAATCACAAATAATATTAACTTCCAAATAATATAACTTTCACAATGTACTATTATTCATCTTTTCCTATATCTATATACGTTTGAATATTTCTACAATATTATATAATACAATACTATTATACAATATTATATGAAAACGCTAGTTACGCAGTCAATATGGTCAATATGCAACAGTGAACGCAGCAACATATAGCTGCTGTTTTTTTACTGATGAAATTGCTAAGTTCTGCAAAAGCCGTTTTGCGTTACAAAAATATGAAAATTGTGAGCAGAATATGTTTACGCTCAATCAAACACAGTTAGTTGAAAAATTGAAAATTTAAGAATTTGAGAGAGCTAACTGGGTATTTTGTTAGTGTAGTATTTTGTAATGGAATGTTTAATGAATTGATTTTAAAAATACGCCTATAGAATATTTAAAAAAATCCAAAAAGGCAATCTCCAGTTTTTCTACATCAAAGTTCATAAATATTCTTTTCTTTATTGTAATCTTTAAAAAGCCAATCGTTAAAACATTTTTTAATGTATTTTTCGTATTTTGTTAATCGAATTGCTACATTTTCTAAATATTCCATTTTGCTTTTTTTTTTAATGTTTAATATTTTATTTTTGATTTTGCAAAAGTGGTTACTATTACATTACATAAAACAGCCTAAGTTGTAGATTAAAAGCTAATTAATTTATGAATTAATTAAAATTAATTTGAAAAATAAGTATATAAAATCACTAATTATGTATACATATATATACGAAAGAAATATATATATATATATATCCATATATTTTAGCCACTATTAACGGAAAAAATTGATAACGTACGAGAAACTCAAATATAATGTTTTGAATTATATGATTTTGATAACTTTTATACTTTTCTTCGCATTGTGTTCGTAAACTCTATTTTGTGCAAAAACTGATAATATTTATAAAAAGAAACTAAAAGGAGAAAGTAATTTCTCTTTTCCATCTTTGTGTCGTTAAACCGATACTGTTGACAATTAAAACATAAATTGTTTGGCAGATATTACGCTGTCGCTATATAACAGCATCACCAGCTCGTGCGACCAAATCAAGGAAGACGTTGCTTTTACTTCCGGTGAACGAACGTCGCCTCGCTCTGTAAGTCTTCGTCGTCGCCGTGCTAGTGGAAAACTCTCGTGTATAGTCGGGCGTTACTGAAATAACTGTTATCCTGGCTGTGCCTTCTCGGCCGTTTCAGTTGTTGAACTCTCTTCTCGCAACTTTCGCGAACGCATTTACACGAGCACAAACCTATACAAGCGCACGCACACGTTCATGTATATGCTCTTGCTCTATGTAAACGTCGCTGAACTTTAGTCTCTCTACGGTGATGAAAGTCGGTGGCTAGGAAACGCGCATGCAATATACAGGGTGCAGCGATAATAACATTACTATTCGCGAGACCATGAAAGATAAAAGTGTTGGACATAAAGTTGCGATCCACTTTAAAGTATCCGCGTGTCTCATAGTTTAGATGAAAAAATGCGAAAATGATGCAATGCGCAGTATATTATTGATGATAAAGCCACTGCAGCAAAAGTCGTAACAGTTTTTCTATTGATAAAGTTAAAAAATGATTAAAATTTTAATTGTACATTATAATATTTTGAAAGTTTTATAGAGATCTTTTTATTTCTCTTATTTAACAAATTGAATTTTATTTAGCTATAGTTACAATTTAATCTTTTCATATTAAAACAATTGTTATTGATATTTTTGTTATTATATATATACATGTGTATGTGTGATTTTCAGAATATTTTTCTGATATAATTTTCTTCGTACATTTAAATTAAACTAATTTTAAATTAGTGCTTTAGATTAAAATGTATAATTGGTGATATATTGGAGTACATTTTATAGAAATTTTTCTTATTTTTTTAGTATTTATTTATTTTTAATTTAACTTATAAATTTAAATTTATAACGACACCCCGTAGACCTGTATGTACATCCATAGATATATGTATCCTACTTACTTACTCGAAACAACTTTAGTAATGACATTTGTCGCCATCCTTGCACCACGGAATTAGAGAAGTACGCCACTGGACTTTTTTTCCAAAGAAAATACCAGATCACGAACCGAAAGGGTAACCGAAAATGAGTTTAAACTAACTTTTAAACGATAAGGAAAGGAGGAGAACTCATTATCTCGAGTTAATGAATTAGTGAATTATTAATTATCCACACAAGTGTTGAAAAATTCTATGCACATAATTAGTTATTTATTATGAAATTTACATAATCACGATAACAAGAAATGATACAGATTGATGTAGATAATAATATATATTAATATTATTACACATTTTATATATATACACATAAGATATACGTACATTGCAATAAAATTTTCATAATTTTATTTATGTTGCACACACACACACAAAGAGTAACAAGCTCAAACAATTATTTCTGATGATCTTACAATCTATATGATAATATTCAATGAGTAAAATAAATAAAATATAAAAAGAAATAATTATTGCACTTAAAAAGATACACTTTTTTAAACTTTATGTTTTTTATTTTTTTAAGAAATAATGGTTAAAGAAATAAAATAATTATTTGTCAAAAATTATTTCTATTATTGTATTTAGATATCGTTCTAACAAAAATTTGTTGCAAAGCGAAATTATTTCATTCAAATCTATATTATAATACAACGTAGCTACGGCAGATGTTGCAAGTTGAGCGACGGTATAAAAAACCAGATTGCACCTAAAAAATATAAGTTGGTTAAAGTTAATTCTTCGTCGCGCAAAGGATCTCTTTCGGCGTACCACAGCAATTATCTTTTTAGCCATTACATCGTGCATGTAGTGCATCCGTGTGCACGTATAGAACGCGCGGTTAACCACGGTAACTTTGATAACAACACCGACCACTGATTACCTTATTTGACAGAAAAGTTTTTTCGAGCGGAAATTTTTCATGTATCGCGATACGACATGGCGAATTTTTCCAGACAAGCGAGGAAGAGCGCGGTGATTATATAACGAGATAATGAATAAGGATGTGAAAACCGGTGAGGAAAACCCTGAGGAATTTCGTCGTCCAACGTATAGTCGTCGCGAAGCGCCTGTTCGAAACAGAATCTTCATGGTGTGCTCGACGGTTCGTACCAAGTGATGCCACTTGGGAGCTATTTTGCCACGGATACGCGCGGATCGGAGACGGAAACGCGTTAACTAGAATTCGCTCGGCTTACCGGTCACGTGCGACATCGAGAATAAATCAGGCCATATTTCAGGATCAACCGTTATTCGAGAATTAAACCTTACACTGTTGAACATGTAGCTGGAATATGTTTGCTCGAATATTCTGTCAGTATTATTAAACCCCTTGTTATAGAGTCAGATGTTTAAAATATTCTTTTAATAAGATGTATTTTCTTTATTTACTGATTTACATTTGAAAAATGGTATTAAGAAATGAACGAGTTCGGAACTTGTCTTCTTTTTTCGCTATGTGACTACTTGCAGTAGTATAAGTATATGTATCTTCTGACAGAAGCGTGATACGAGAAGACAAAGTTAAAAACTTTGACATTATTTATAAATATACACAATAGATGTATCTCCTAATAATAATATACACACCACACACATACATACATAGAAAATATGTAAATATTTTGTTTAGTTAGTCCAAAAATTATCGCTATTTTCAGTTAACCGTTCTAGATTCTTTGATAAAGTCGCAGCCGATCTCTCTTTACTAAAAATTTAATTGGGAAATTAATCTTTTAAAAATAATCTTGTGTAATTTATTTATTAGATTTAAAACACAATCTAATAATCTTAGTTTAGTATGCTTTAGCATGATTTTCGATAGCTCAAGATATCTTGCGTACATAAATATTATTACGTGTGCCTGTACGTGTGCGATACGCGAATCAATTTTCTTCTCGACTCACATCCTCTTCCTTTTTTTGAGAGATTCGTCCGATCGGTGTCCCTAGGTGAATTCGAGGCAGGACTCTCAGCGTCGTAGAACGCGGATAAAGGTCTATTGGTGACTACTCTGCAACAAAAATCTTCACAAAATACTCGGGCGCCGGCAGGGCCGCGGCAATAAAACACGCTTGCGAGAGAATATCCCCGCGAGAAAGTTTCAGTTCGTTTCAAACTACTTCGTCCTCGGATCTCGTAGTCTCGAGAGAGAAAAGGGTACCGGCGAACTTTTTGGCAGGCATACACATCCGACACATAGAATCGTGTAGAATTCCTTCGTTACGATCTTCCGTACATTCGATATTCGTAAAATCGCTTCACCAGTGAATTCTTATTTGGATATTTTTGGTCTGAAGAAGATCAAAAGTTTATATCAAGACTGATAAATAGACACTTCTAAAGTTCTCTCTCTAGAGAAAAGAATATTTTACACAAGAGAGAGAGAAAGAGAGAGAGAGAGCGCAACTCGTAATATAAGCCAACTATTCAATTCTTTTATTGACATCTAGCCTTGAGAGAGTAAAAGTAAAGTACAATACACAGCTTATTTAACCGTGGAATGAAATCTTTTTACCGTATAAGGTATGATCGCAGAAGCTTTGTCTTATTGTAATGCATATATTATATCTGGTTAAAGCAGCAAAAGATGCAATTCATAAAACTTATTCGAATTATTCTAGTTTAACAACAAAAGTTATCTAAAAATTGCTAAGATAACTGGCTATAAAAAGTTTCTTTACGATAATATATATAACAATAAATATATATATATATACAAAGATACAAGATAAAATTATAATTTTTAAAGAAAATTAGAAAATATATCTTTTGTGTGCTCGTCACGTAAACATGATATATTGTAGTATCTAATACTTAATTGCCCTGGTTTTATCAAAAGTTGAGTCTTCTTTTTTAAGCCATAAAATCTAAATGAATTAAAATGATGTTACATAATAATATCATAAGAAAAGAAATGAAACTTTTTTACAAACATAGAACTGAATAAGGTGTTTTAGTGACTTTTAGTGACTTTCTTACTGACTTAGTTTTCAGCTACTGTAGAATCTAGTAGGGTAATTAGTTCGGATAATTTTTTTAGCCAGTCAGCTCACGTCCCGCTACTTTAGCCGATAAGAATGACACCGTTATATTTATCGGAGAAGAAAAGTTTTTCACGGTCTTTCATGAGAGCACTGTTGTAATTCGAGCGAAATGTAGTCCCTCGGAGATGTTTAACCAAGTAGTATAACTAATCTAATAGTCGAAGACGTCAGAATATCTCAAAAGGACGTCACTTCTTTCTGTAAGGAATATTAATATCATAATTGTTGTGATGAACGATCAAATTTGTATATAGCCTCTGTTTTATTGGCGACGTTCTATTTTTTCGAATACTTTATTCATGGATTATATGGTATTGATGAGAGATTAGAAGATAATAGTTTAAATTTAAGATTTAGACATTTGCAAAATTGTATATTCTCTCTTTTTCTCTCAAAGATGTTCTATAAATCAAATTCTAAACATCTATTAAAAAAAAGAATTAATCCTCGGATAATAAATATTTGTAATATAATAATAAGAATTTATTTTAACTTGACAAAAAATTGACTATAAATAACAATTATCTAAAACTAATTTTAAAATTAGATTACATTATTCTGTGGATAAATTGTATTTTTTAAAAACATATATTTTTTGCTTCTGCGAATTAATCTTGCACTCTGTCTTTTTCTCTTTTTCTTTTAGTCATTTAGATAAATTGCACCGAGCAACGAATGAATATGATTAAAACTCACTATTTATTTTATGTTCGTGCGTATAATTATGCGCACTTCTTCTCCCAAAGAAAATTAGTCATAAATTATGAAAATTGTAGGTGTAATTGTTGTACCGCATGATAATCGGTTATCTGTGTTTCGCGGACGTGTTCGCACTTTCACATGCGAGCACTATCGTTCTATTTAAGAAAGAAACGAAACTTTTTACGGCAATTCGTGCATCCGTCCTGCCACGATATATTCATTAGACCCCGCGGAATACTCTCTCCACACACTCGAAATGGCTACATGCGTGGGCTACCGCAGTGAAATTAGTTTTCTCAGTCTGTTTCAGTGCCTTCCGGAAAACTGCGAAACGAAAGTGGCTAACTGGATGCAAATTCAACATTGTACAATTAAGAGACGCTTAGCATTGACAGAAATTACTTCCTTTTGCGCGCTGGCGTTGAATTTGATAGTTGAAACAAGAACGTATATTAACCATTAACCATAGTCTTTTCAAGCTTATGAGAAAGTATACAAGATAATTAAAACGATCCATTAAAAAATATTATATTTGTAAAATTATTTTTTTTCTATAGTTTGTAATGAAACAGAAGTTAAAAGATACTTGAATAATTTAAAAAAATAGTTAAGCTTTTGAAATAATTAAAAATTATAAAAACAAATTAAGTACTAAAGAAAATTTGTCTTTATTTTTATTATTATATTTATTTATCTTATAAATATTAAAAAGACAAAAGAGAACAGAAAGACAAAGATAAAAGAATGAAGATTTGTACTAAAGATTTCATCATTTATTGGAATGAGAATGAAAATCATATTTCTAAGTTGCGGTTTGTCAAATCAAAATTTTCCATTCAGAATCAATCGTACATTCTATTGGAGAGAGAGAGAGAGAGCGAGATTATTTTCACAAGCTTTCCTTCTAGTTACAAGTTAGAGTAATTGTAAACAAAACTATTCTAACTGTCATTGTAACTTCATGTTTGTATAAATAACTTTAAGACGCGAGTGTTTCTAAGTAATTGTCGCAGAAGTTATTCGCGACATAGCGCAAAGATATTATATAACGGATTTCCATTTTATGACAAGCTGCAGTTTATCGCTGCGAGATATATGAAATGACATTGTTTTTTCTATATGATCTCGAAACGTGAAACGTGCAAGAAATATCGGC
>NW_021849803.1:108035-163998 GCF_003651465.1 Formica exsecta | reverse complement strand
TCGGAAGAGAAATAAAGAGTATACATAATCGGAGTTTTTTTTAGCGTTCGCCTAAGGGTTACAAGAGAGATGCGTATTTTTAATTAGACGCTTCATTTAATTGAAAAGAACTGGGGATAAGCTCGGATATATACAGCGTAAACAAGACGCCCGTATTATCGATATCGCCGCTGCGGGTGGTGCATACGGTATTTTTTTTTACGCGCCTTATCCAACGCGTGGCGCATTCATTGCATCCCGCGGAATACGCCTTCGGGGATAAATATATGTGCAAGCTGCAACGGTGAAATTAGTTTCCCCGAGCGAGTCGAATTTCGTCTATTTCTTGTCTTGCACACCGCGCTATCTCTTTTCTGCGCCACCCTGTGTAACGAAGACAGGGAAGAAAATCGTGGTGCCTTTAATTAAGGATTTCATTTCGAGCGTTCTTTACGCGAACCGTATTATAAGTCGCCAGATATCTTATTAAAGCAACCAAGAAATACGTCTGTTACGGCAAATGGACGCTCATTAATAACTTAAACAACTATGCGAAAAACTTATATTGCTCGTAAAATTGTAATTCGCATTAATTAATGCGCAATTCATTAAACGTTTGTTTTACTAACGTACGCGAAATAGTGATGAATGGAGGCAAAATTAAAACGCCGTAAGCAGTTATTGCTTATACCAAACTCGTATATATTTTACATATAGCGAGCGACTCTGGCAAAAATCATGAATCATTAATGAGACATTCTGTACAGCTGTGGATGTTATATCTTCATGTATAATTCCTAAAAAAAATGTCTACTTTAGTGGTGCTAAAATTGTCTCTAAGATTTCAAATAGTGGAGATAAAATCGAATAATCTCTCTTAAAACATCTTGCGTTAATGATTTTGCTGTGAGTGGTATATCATGTGAAAATTTGATCCAAGTGTCGTTTTATTGTTATAGAACGATGAAATAATAGGCCGTTGGATTAGTACGATTATATCGATCTCCATAGATAACACCGGAATTGCCGTAAATGGTGCTTCGATATTAATGTATTGCGCGTGAACGATATTCACGTTAATTACTTATCAATTTGTAATTAGGGATTATGGATTAAGGTGAGGATTTGAGTAATACAGCCAGAGAGAACGTAGCTATGATGCTGCGCGCGACGCAACGTGAAAGCATGCAAACTTGGAAATATTTCAAATGGCGCGGTAACGTTAATCTGCCGTAAGCAGATTAGCCACGTAATGAGATCATCAACGTAATCGCATTTTTATATCCACATTTCATACTTATCTCTGACTTGCATTTTATCCCTTCTCTATCTCCTTTACACAATATTGTTGCAGCTATATAGCCAATATATTATTATTAGCGATACATCGTTCTCTTTATCACTGATAATACATCTGAATATTACGTTCATATTATATTTCTGAAAAATATCTATAACATTATATTTAACATTAAAGTCAGTAAGTTGATCTTGATAATATTTCAATATTTCTATTTATGTATTTGTACACGTGTTGTAACTTCTTCAATTCTTAAACTAATTTTATAGAAAAGATTATTAAATTAAAATTAGCAATCGTATTTTTGACCTATTCAAAATATATTTTGTTTCTTTTATAGAAAATGTCAACTCCCTAATTTAATAACGTTCCATATCCATTTCTCTCTCTTGCGCGTATTTATAGTTGTTAGTGTAAATTAACGTAATTATTTTGCGGTAAACTCTCAATTAGAATAAATTATGTAAATCTCGTGACCATTTAAATTGTACGAATCGCGAATTGCCAATGACCAGACTCGGTGAAATGCTCGGTTAACCGAAACTCGATACACTTGAAACGTAGATAATCGGCGTCTTATATCGCGCTTTAATTATTTCGCGCTGTACTAAAATCGGAATCCCGTTAATTCCGTAAATGTGCGCTCGCTTCGTCGTCAACGCGACGTAACGTAGCGTGTTCTAATGAGCACTCGGCTCGCGTGAATCGATATCGCGTTAATTCCGGAATATCCTGGCCCCGAAACTGCGACTTCAGCGATAGCCGGCTTGGATTTCTCGGCAAACTTTCCGTACAGCGAGCGAGCGAGTGAGCGCACAGAGGCGGAGCGGGTTAAATTTGCGAGCCATTAAAGCGACGTTAGCAAGATGACATTACCCGTGGCAGTATCATCCCGTGGATGCTGCTAGGCGTTACGAACACGAGCCGATGGTGTTGCTGCAACAACCGAGCGGAGGGATTAGAATCGCGAAATAACGCGCTCGCGAAACTTACGCGCGAAATTGCGGCTTCGATTTTGTCGTGAATTCAGACGACGCGGAGTTAGATGGATTTATTATACTTTGTCACAAACTTTTGCAAGTTTGAAGGTTGTTAAACTCGATTAAATTTTAGATATATTTGCCGCAATTTTAATGGATTTCAAAACTTCTATTTTAATGAACAATGCGTACAGTTGTGTTTTTCATAATGCAATGAAATTAGAAATACGTTAACGAAGTTTTCTAATAATTGTTTACGTAACAATTAATCATGTGATGCGATGCATTTTTGTTTTACAAGGCGATTAAAAAATGATGCTAAAACATTTAGCATTTCGTAAATATTTTGTCAAGTTAAATATTATTCATCGTTAACATAAATTTCTCCTCTTTCTTACAAGTTATGAAATATTTTCTTACTTTTTGCCATTTTTACTTGCAAAGGTTTTATGAGACCCTAAAAGGGCTGCAATTTAATCTTTAGTCAGCATATATTGTTTTGCGATTAACTCTTTCTCTCTCTCTCTCTCTCTAGAAATTTTCCCGACCTAAAAATATTACATTAAATTTATAATTACGTTATTCTTGTAAATCTCTAGAAAAGTATATTTAATTTATACTACAAAAGTCTAACAGAGAGGAATATATATATATATATTATTTTTTTATTTCTACAAAAGAGAGAGAGAAAGGGAGATATACACATATATCAAATAATGGAATGGAGATATATACATATATTTTTTTCACATGAAATCATAAATTCGAATAAAAATATATGATTAAAACTATTAAACTCTTTGAGAAATTATAACAAAAGAGAAAGATCCTATAACTTTTTTAATTTTAATAGAACAAATAAATAAATCTTCGCATTATTAGATAGCGCTTCAAAGAATTTAAGCTCCTGAAATTATTTGTCGATATTATAAGATGCCATTGTCGCTTTTTTCTTTTTCTTTTTACAATTTTGTAACGCCGTTATCGTCCAAGTAAAAAAAATGGGAAACAGCATTATTCGCCGTGTTTGTAATTTTACCAGTATAAACAGGTAAACGAATATATGGGGCACAATTAATCATATAGTAAGCACGCGCAATTAATTATCTCGAAGATTATTATAACGAATTACAACTGTGCACCGCGGTGCATTACAGTCAGCGTTAATTAGAATATCCGGGCAAAGAGAATGGTAATGTGGCGTATTAATTTGCACGTCGCGGAGATTTAAATGTTTTCTTTTTTGTTAATTTTCCGGAAAGATGGTTGGTGAGTTCATAATTGTCTTCGCCAATTAATACCGATAAATTTTGCTCATTATTTTTGCGCGGAATAAGGATATCGTTTAGTTTTTATCGGTTTGAAAGATACTTCGATTGCAATAAATGTTAAAGTTTCTTTCACAAATTTCTGTATTATGGAACTCTCTCTCTCTCTCTCTTTCTCTCTCTTCTTCTCTGTTTTCACTTCCATTATACAATATTTCTCCATACATTTAAGCATTAAAACATTCCAATATTTAAATATTATTAATATTACTTTTATAATGTTGCACATATTGCATTATTAAAAGTATACAGTATATGTATATTTATTAAATATATGCGGTTTAATAAAATAGAACATTGATAGAATATATGAATCGAACATATTTTAAAATATCATTATTCTCACATTTAATATTTCCAAATTTTCAAAATTACAAGACTGAATATTACTATTATGTATGTATTTAAATTTCGGTCATAAAATTATACTTTCTAATGAAATTTCTTGTGGTTGCATGCACAAATTAAGTATTATTTTTTCTCATGTACGACGGTTTTATATTACTGATGACTTATACCACTTCTGTAAAAAAATCAAAGAGAGAGATAAATATTATGTGTATGAAAAAGTCAATAAAATAATATATGTCAATTTCAGACAAATTTAACTTGAGGATAAAATTTTGAAAGTAATAGTTTTGCATAATAGTTTATATTGACATACATATATATTTTATTGTCTTTTTCAAATTATTTAAGACTGCAATATTTATATTTTGAAGGAAAATAAAGAAGAAACAAAAAAACTTCAATTTAATTCAATAATTCTCTAGATGTTTCCTAAGTTAAACATTCAAGCTAGCATGCTTTAAATGAATAATTTATTTATATGAATTCTCTTTCTTTCTCTCTCTCTTTCTCTTTTTCTATGCTTTACATTGAATAATTTATAATTATTAATATTAATTATTAATAGAGAAACATTATATAAAGGGTTTATTCTCCTCTCTAATTCTGGTGAATATACGTTTCTGAAGAATTGCCTGGCAAAGCATAGAAATGAGGAATAAATTATTAAGTCAACCTCTCGATTAAGTAGCTACCCCGCACTCTAGTTAAGAAGTTTAACTGGCTGAACAACTTGATTCGCCATCTGCGTCGCAGTTGATGTAAGAGTTTCAGTATTACGAATGAGACGTTAGCACCCTCCCAGGCGGCAAAATTGTGAAACCTCATTTATAATTAGCAAGTAGAGTGGAGAGTGATATTTAGCCAACATACTTTCTAATTATTTGCGTGCAATGGGGAGAGATCTGGAAAATTCCGAGGATTGTGGCACGAAATTATGGCTGCGTAATTTAAATGTTAGATTATCAAGAATTTAATATTCCTGAAATTTACGTTTTTTGAGGGTGAGAGCTTGTTTCACAACTAAATAAGAACAATGATTGCTTTGTAGAAAAGTTTAACGCTACATTATTGTTTTAATCTTTTTAGAATTGCAAATTTTATCTAATGTTTTTTGTTATCTTATTAAAAAGATATCGTGACACAAAGATAATAATATTCATAATTTTAATAATTCAATCATTTCTCGAATTGTAACAACCGTATTTTTCCAGAAATTAAAAAAGAATTTATCATACATTTAGAAATGTAATCTGATTTTTAAATATTAGATAATATTTGTCCTAAATATTAACAGACAGAAAATCTTTTGAATTGAGAAATTCAATAATACCTACAATAAGTTCAGTATTTCTTTTTTATAATTTGCTCTAGTAAGCTGAGATTATCGCGGCATTTTATTTATTCAAGACCTCGTCTATCGGCAGTAAATGGCACCACTTGCAGACACATTTGCGATGAAAAATTCGCAGACATTCTCGCGACGTAATGTCCCATTCTTTTGGTTTATTACTTGGTACTACGGCGATGTCACAGCAAACTTGTTTCACAGAAATTGTAGAACGTCTATAGCATTATATATACATTATTATTTGCCCCTGGATTTAACGACTAACGACGGATATATCCATCGGGGAAGTTCCGTCAGTCAGCCGGCTTTGCGTTCGTCCGACGCTAATTGCTATTAACTCGAATATCGAGCCCGTCGTCGCAACTCAGTCCCGAAGTTCATGCCAAATCGCCTCAACTAAACTGCTCTGAGACATCCCGCCGCTTATAACTAGGCCGTCGCTCGCGAAAGTGTGGACGGCCCTATAATTATTACGCGACGTGTTCGCAAGCGAGGGAGAACTTGGTCGTGCTCGCGCGGCGGGAACTTCGTAGCGATATTGATGAGCCGTGGGAGCAGCCTGTTAACGCGATTGTTCGAGAAGTTCGACAAACAATGCCCATCGCGAGTAAGTGCAAGCGGCATCTTGATTCTGCAATATATCTATTAAGTGAGCAGCCGTGCTATTTAGAGGCGTTTAGCCAAGTTATGTATGAGCAAAGGTTAACGTTAATGAATACATTGTATTCGTGATGATTTTTGGAATTTTTATATATAAGTTATATATGAAATACGACGGTATATTCGTGACGTAGTAGAAATAAATCTTCATAAAAGAATACAAGTAAATAATGTTCAAAAAATTAACAATTTTCAAAATTGATATATTCAAAGATAAAATCTCGTACTAAAAAATTTATTGTACTATTAGACTTATTTTTTAAGCGAAGAAATTTGTTTTCTTACCTACTTTTCTTATCTATTTTTAATTAATAAACCTTATATATATACGAACAAATATTTTTTCATATTGTTTTTCTAACAGTTTATCTTATTTAATATTGTTTAATGTATGAGCAAAGGTTAACGTTAATGAATACATTGTATTCGTGATGATTTTTGGAATTTTTATATATAAGTTATATATGAAATACGACGGTATATTCGTGACGTAGTAGAAATAAATCTTCATAAAAGAATACAAGTAAATAATGTTCAAAAAATTAACAATTTTCAAAATTGATATATTCAAAGATAAAATCTCGTACTAAAAAATTTATTGTACTATTAGACTTATTTTTTAAGCGAAGAAATTTGTTTTCTTACCTACTTTTCTTATCTATTTTTAATTAATAAACCTTATATATATACGAACAAATATTTTTTCATATTGTTTTTCTAACAGTTTATCTTATTTAATATTGTTTATTATTTTTGTATTTATTTATTATATTATCACACATATTTATCATATATATTCAGTATTATATTATATCTATTATATATAATATTATATCTATTATCATTGTTATTAACTATTATTTCTGTTAGGATGTATGCCATAATAGTCAGAGCTGCAAGATAAGTTTATATAAATTAAAATGATATATCGATTTCAGAGAAAGTTTCAAACTTATATTCACACTTTGAAAATATACTTTATATTTAGTTTTATTAGCACAAGAACATAATTACGCGTAAAGTTTAATTGTATCATATATCAACGTCGAATAGATGATGCACATTTTTGAAATTGTCAGCAAAATTATTGTACATGATATATCCATGATTCTTCAGCATGGAGTTACGTAACACCATGGTACCATGGTATGACTCACTTTGTTAAAATATTTCTTATTTGTGCCTGTAGAGTTTTGCCAATACTTCCAATATATATATCAAAGTAAGTGAAACGATTGGTTCACTTGGATAGAATTCACGAAACTTTGCGTTGACAAGAACAGCTTTTGCAGGCAAACAACTTAACGGATATTTCTTAGCCACTTTCAATTTAGATTATATACGCTTTTATCCTTGTAATATGCCGTTAAGTGCTATTTGCACAAGAGATGTTCTTGAATTTAGCTTCGACGTAATACGTATATTGTGATTTAAAAAATATACCCCTAAATACATAATACAAATATAAATTCAAAAAGTGGAAAATAAAGTCTGAAAAAAGCAATGATAAAAACGAATTTATTGATTGAAAAAAACTTAAAATTATTTATTTTTAATTAGCAGTTTATTTTAGTAATATAAATCATTGTGCATTTAAAATAAATTTTACTATATGATAAAAATAATTTTTGGATGGTACTTTTTATTATAAAAATATGTAATATTAGATATTATATTATATAAATATAATATTATATTACACATATTGTAATAAAATATTGCAATTTAATATATTGCATTTTTATATATAATTATTTTTGTGGCAAGAATAAGTTCAAATTTTATTTTTTGGATCTTATCCTATACAAACGATCTATATCTTTATTTACGAATCTTATTTTTGAGATGAACAATTGTGCAATTCTTTTAAAGGATGAATAAGAAAATTTCACATCTTTACACAAAATACTTCGCATGCAGTGCAAATCTTTCTTGAAAATTAAAATGTGTTTTCTTGATAATTAATGTTTTATTTGAGCTTTTGTATTTGTAATTAGATAATATCAAATATCAACTTACATTCAGAAAAAAAGTCTTTAGCATAATTTAATGTTGCAAAAAAATTAACTTTTGAGTTCTGCAAGTGAATACTGTGTATACTGTGGTATTGTGGAAGCAAAAGTAAGCTAAATTCATAATTCCATCGTTTAGCTTGCAAAGAAGACTTGCAGTTGATTTACTATTACGACGCTTGCACCGAGATAGCACATGAATCAAAGGAGAAATCCCGAGATCAAAGTTTTCGTGTTACGTAGAAATTCTCGAAATGCCACGCGAGGCCGGGCAGAATTATGCAATCATATCTGTACGAATATTTGACTTCTCTCCGGCTCGGCGAATCTCGTTCCGTCTCGACTCTTGGTAAGTGGTAGCGCATCGTATATATCCGTACGTATAATTACGTTCGTCTGATTAAACATTATAATTGGTAGTCGGCCGTGAGACTCGTCATGTCTGCTCTCCGTTCATACTTGCTATAAGCGTAGCCATATCGTCGGATGTTTGTCCATCAGTTTTTTAAATTTAATTATATGTTCTGACCATACGCAAGAACGTCTCCCATATTTTTCTTATCTACAGATCTTCAGCTATATATACGTATTTATAGATGGGAATTTCTATTTAAAAATAATCTTATCTTAGCGCGATAATTTAATAATACTTGACATTAAATATTTTAATGATTATATAAGCTATTTATTGAAGATAATCCAAAAATAATTTTGATTGAATTTGTGCGTACAATGATTAAATAGATTTGAGTTTTAAAGTGCTAAATGCGTCACCTAATCACGATTATGCGCTCGGAAACTGTTCTAATTATTCATCAAATCCAACAATTCGATAGGCAGTTTCGATATCTGATTCATTAGCTCGTAATGAAGTTATGTTAACGAATGCACGAATCCTGAGAGGACATGATCGGCGTTCTGGCGTTTAATTGCGATTATATGTCGGCAACTTTTCGCATGCAACAACTCTGATATTGCGCTGATGAAAGAAATGAATTTAATGGAAAAGTTTCAATGTGATGTTAGTTTGTTAGTTTGTATAGTCAATTTATATTACGATTTCTTTAAACCGGCACAATGGTGTCGTTTATGTTTCGAAAACTTTCAATGTACAATATATTTCTAATTTCACTCTTTGCAAGAACTGAATTAAATATAGCAGAAATCTCTTATTGCGCGATTTGTAATAAAATTGTTTTATATAATTTGTAATATATTGAATTTACAATTTATCTATAATTAGAGAAAGATGTGATATATTAAAGCTTATTCTTACACGGAACAAAAATGCTGTTGCTTCAATTAAAGTCTACGTCAAGGCCACAACCATACATAGTTCATTCAATGATATTTTTATTGGATCAAATATTTGAATAGTTGTTTTAAGAATCCAAATATTTGATCCAATAAAAATATCATTGAATGAACTATGTATGTTTGTTGGCAGCCCGTGACGTAGATTTTAATTGAAGCAACAGGATTTTTTTTCCCTGTAACAATATATATTTTAGAAGATATTTTATTTTGTATTATCTAAATTTATATAGTTTACAGGCTAGATAAAATATAACAATAAAAAATATACGAAAAGTAATTTGTATCTCGTTATCTTTAAACAATAAATTAATACGTATTTTTGAGCACTGATCTTGTTACTACTAGATAAAATATACACAAAATACAAGCTCATATATTACGATATAAATAAGCTATAACAGATAATAAATAATAAAAAAATAGTCAAATAAGCAAATAAATTAATACATTCAATTTATATTTACGCGTGAGAATATCAATATATTTTGTTTTATTGACAACCTGAGTGCAACTACACGTCACGATTCAATAAATTTTAATACTGTCCTATTTTCGCTTGCGAAAAATAAATACCGTCACTCTGCTAACGATTAACGGAAACTGTGTAATAACGTGGTGAATATTGTCGATATATCGACAGCATATTTCAAAAACTGATGGGTATTAAACAGTAACACGCAGTTATTTTACGGAAAACAAAGTAAAACGACTTTAACGTGCTGTATATAATGCTTTATAAATATAAATACAAATATGAAAGGAATAATGTGTATAAAAAAATGAGTGACGTATTTGTATATAAGCCAATTTTTGAATAATACATTTAATTTTATTCGATTATAAAAAATTGTTTTATTTTATGTTTATTTGATTACTGAATTTTGCGCGCGCGTGCGGCATACTTCATGATTTAAATATGTTATATTATTATATAAACTATTATTTAGTTTTCTTTATAATTATTATACAAACGCTTTTTTATCTCATTTTACAGATCTTAATTTTTTAATTAAATTATTCTCTCCTTTCACACACACAATTTTAGTTAATATAAATATTGTAGTTCTATGCAACAATTTTGACTTCTGATCAATGATGTACGAAGAGAGAAGATATACGTTTAATGATAACTATAGCTGCTTCAAAAACTTTATTTATCCGTCAACGTCGGAAAGACGGGCAAATCGTGTTTGTTAGAGGTGACGGATGCAAATTAGGGAATGTGGTCGAGGTCGAGGATAATATTTCTAAGGAAGCAAGCTTAATCACGAGTAGCTCTTTAATAATTGCCTTACCCGCGTAATTGTAAATTCCGCCGTACAGTGTAGTAAATATTCTTGTATGGTTTAATCTGTTTAATATTAAACCTATATTTATTTATGACACAATATAAATTCTTCTTATTTTTAGCTATGGAAATTATGAAAAATTTTTACTCGCATGAATTTTGTATTGTCAGTGATCATCTATAAAATGACTGAAAGCATTATTCTTTATGTTTATATGTTATTTTACATTTTTTATTATATAACATTTTTTTTTATTTTATATGTAAAATAATAATTTAATATTTTTATATGTATTATAATTATTTAAAAAATTAATTAAAAGTATATAGTGAATGAGAAAAACTTATCTCTTTTACTTATCTTTTGTTGTATATCATGCTTTGATTTTTTTATTTATTATATCTAAAATTTATTGCTATTTGTAAATAATATAATCATACTTTATAATATAATCAACTTATATCGAAACATCAGGATAACAATACTGTATGATTGTTAATCCATGTGTTTACATTTTGTACAAATAAGAAGATAGTATGATTATGATTAGGTACACATTGAGAGAGAGAGAGAGAAAGAGAAGATTAATTCATTAACAATATCACTTCTATGTGCTATATCTTTTGTCAACATATATGTGTGCAACTATTATTTACGCGATAAATCTGCCTTGTGTAATTCACGTGTCGTTTAGTCATGCCAATTAATATAGCGAAACTGTAGATGTTTCTCAGCTAGCATTTCCAGGAGTACTCGAAACACGTTGGTGCCGTACTCATTTAACTCTATAAATGGCTTCGAAGTTACCTGCTAACGATTATAGTGATGCCATGAGCAGATTACACGTTGATTACGCAATGCAATTTGTCGGTTTTGTGTCAAACAACTCGTCAAGGAGATATATTCCTTTTCTTCCGCAATATTTCTTTACACCAGTAAGATATAAACTGTTGCTTATCTCCTATTTTTTAAATAAATAAAAAAATATGCGTAAAAAACCGAAACAGCAAAATGTAATTGATAAAACCATTAGCGGAATAATGGAGTTATTATCTTTCTTGGGAACAACAAACTCTTAAGAGAATACTTAATATATGTATATAAAACCTTGCTTCTTATAGTCATGTATTGCAATTTTTCTCTTTATGATTTTATATCGAGAGAAAAAAGAAAGATAAAATTTTATATGATATTAAAATAATTATTTAAAAGAAATGTGTGGCATATGTCAGCTATTTTTAGTACGCTTAGCAGAAAAATATCAGAATGCAGATTGACCGTTTTTCTACGATACATTTCTTTAGTAGAACTGAAAAAGATGTAACATCGCGCATTCGTTATAGCACTCATTACAATGGGAGATTAAAACTTGGAAGTAGCGCAGTAAAAGTTACGACGCCTGCTTTTCAACGATCCTTTTTAACAATGCTTAGTAGGAACTTTGGCACAACGAACTTCTTGATTTTGCTATCGTAAAACGAAACGAATCACGTGTTCCTTCAATGTTTTCGCCAACCCATCCAAGCGATTTTGCGAAAGTAATCTCGTGCGAAAAATAAATGCACACTTTTCCGATGCATTATTCGAGTTTTGAAGTAAAGTTTTGCTGGCAAAAAAAAATGCGAAGAATGTTCAGAAACAATATCTATTCTATTCTGAGCAAATAAATTATAAATAGAAAAAAACACAGATATTAGTAAAGATATTAAAAATCTCTTCATTTAAATAGAAATTTGAATATTTTGTTTTTTATTATTTTTTTTTTTTATTCAAAAGAGAAGAGAGAATTTGCTCTTTTTTATGCAATTGCATCTAAAAGACATATCAAAATAAATCATTTATATCGAAATAAACCATTGTAATTATATCTTATCTTGTTTATCAAATGTGTAACTTTAAATTTGTTAGGAATTAAATTTGCTCTGTAGTTTTGAATCTTAAATGTATAATTGTAATTTTACAAATTAATATTTGCAATTTATAATCTTTATTTATTATTAACATAGTCATTCAATTTCTTGCGTAGAGGGAAGATGAACGAGATGGAGCAGATTCCTGAGGGCTGAGATCGCGCGGATCTTCGAGATGGCTGGTTGGAGAATGCAGCCGACCGCCACGGTGCTCGGCGTCATCGCCATTGTCATGATCACTATTACTGCGTCAGGTAAACGATATAATGTACAATTTTTGTTCGACTTTATTCTTAATTATTCTTAATACGAACACGCTTCTAATCTAACAGAATGCCCATTAGGGCTCAAACAAATCCTTTAGCTTTATTTTATCTTTCATCGATATGTATATACTTTTATATACAAATACTCGGCTAATGCGATTTTATATATCATTATCGAAAAATATAAATTTATCTGTTTTTATCGTAAACAAAAGTCCGAATTATGTGGTACAAGCAATATACATGTGTGTGCTTAAGGTTTAATCATTTTTTAAAATTATATTTTATATACAATATTTTTAAAAGTAACGTAAAATATTGAATTATGTGTTAATGGATTAATATAATAGAAATCTATAAAATTTCATTGCAATATGCACCATCTGTAAAGTGTTACAACACTTTAGTAAAATAGAAAATAATTGAAGGAACTTAAATATCTGGAATATTGACAATGTTATAAAAGTTATGTTATATTTTCTGCATTATACATTATAATTCAAAAGTTAATTTTTAAAAATTAATTCTCAAAAGTTAGTTTTCAAAAGTTAATTTTTAAAAGTTGATTTTTGCATTCACTATTTGCTCATGAATTTCAATGGAATGTTTTACAGTCGAATATTCACATGCAGTGAAATATTGTTACGAGTAAATGAACGATTCATTCATCTCAGTTGATTGGAATACGAAGATTTTTAATTAACCTAAATGCCCAGTTGCGTCGAGTCGTAACAACGGAAAACTACCGTACCCGGCAGGATAAAGAGGGCAAAACTTCTTTTGTAGCTACCAAGCTCGTTGTTCTATACAGCATCGTGAAAATAGCTTCATCGGAATCTACTTTCTTGCGTTTCCTAGCAATCACCATTTCGTAGGTGAACGCTCTTTCGCGCAATTCCACACGCCCCACAAAACTTGAAAGTAGCGGACAACGAGATTGTATTTAATGTTGATAGATCTGGCTGTATCAAAAATAAATAATTATTTTGATGCTTTATATAATAATTTTAATTTTTAGCAATTTATTTTTATGTAAAAAGAACAAAAAATTATTAATTGGCTCGAGTAGATAATATTTTGGTAATTCTTGTCAAAAAGATAGACAAATAAATTAAGATAATATAAACAAAGGAAATCGGGCTAATTAAGAGCCGAGAGCGCAGTTACATTTGCGCAAATATTCTAATTAATAATTATTTATTATGGTAAATTTGGAATGTTTCGATCCTGGTATCGGACCATCTTCAAGTATGCGCATACTTTGATTAACCACTCGCTGAAGATGGTCCGATACCAGGATCGAAACGTTCCAAATTTACCATAATAAATAATTATTAATTAGAATATTTGCGCAAATGTACTTAACTGCGCTCTCGGCTCTTAATTAGCCCGCTTTCCTTTGTTTGTTTTTCGCGAGAGCCTTTATTTTATATATTTAAGATAATTTATTTTGCCTGCTACAATTAAACGAATATAGTTTTATATTTTGTGAGATGGAACAAAGATGGAATTTTTAATTTTATTAGAGACTTGATTCTAAAATTACGCTATATAAAAGGTCCTAAGATAGAAAAATCGATATTAAAAACTACAAAATTCTGTTATGACATATAAAATTGGCAAAATCTTTATTTTCTTAGAAATACTATCTCATGACGATATTACATTTTTAATTGCGATTTTCGCGGAGTATAGATCCTCGTATAATTCAATCCTTCAAAGACCGACGGCTGTCTGGGACCTGCATCCGTCGCGTCCGCAGGAATAAATCCGCGGAGTTTTCTTCTTCGCACGTTCCGCGAATTTGTCTATCACACGTGACACGCGTAAATCCAATGCTGACAAATTGCAGAGCGCGGAGATAGGTGTGCACGGTTATACTTCGGCAATACCGCTCGATCGCAGCTGGCTAAAAACGCGCTCGGCTCGAAGGTGGAAAAGGGAAATTAGGCGCGCGAAATTTGCAGACGCGGCGAATGAAAAATGATACGTTACTTATGCATCGGTTACACGGATCCGCGATCGGAAGTTATCAATCACAAGGAACAAACGCGACGTATATCTTCATTTTGCGGCGCGCGGCTAATAGCCGAAATTCTGCACGAATCACTTGCACTACCGGAGCAACGGCGCTTTTAAGCTACGACCGCCGATATCGCACGGCGGCGATCAATCATTCGCACAAATCGGGGTATATTCAGGGCGCGGGATTGAAGAAAAAGCTTCCCTTCATGGATCGGCAACAAAACCCGAGACGAACGATCGCCTTATCTGTTATCACAGAACGTGTTATTCGGATCATGTTCAGCAGAGATGGGACCGTCGCGAATAATAATACGCGTAATCCCGGCATAGCGAAGATTAATACGCCAATAGAACTTTGATAATACTATCGGAAGTTAATTGAACATAAGCGGAATACGCTCGGAAATTATTCGGATATCGAAACTTAAAGAGATCTTGCCTTGCTACAACATTATTTTCCTAGCACTATAATTTCATTCAAAATACGAAGCAAGTATATTACAATAGAATGATCTCTATGCAAGCAAAAGTTGTTCAGAAGAATCTGACAAATTTTAGAGTGTCTTGAGAACATTATTCTTTATACACATCATACACGTCCGCCACATGGTTTACAAATCATTTCTCGAAGATTAAAAGCAACGGGGCAAATAAATCGTAATTTATTGATTCTTTTGCAACGAGACTCGAACACAAAAGAATGTAGCAATTTCCGGATTTTCCGCAGAAATCACTGCACACACGTTTGTCGTTTTATAAATCATTACGAACGTCGTCGTCGACCAAAATTACACAACGTTGCTCGACACGATCGATCACTCGCGACGCAAAGCGCGCGGTAAATTGCTTCCGAACGACGAACGACGAACGAACGTCACGTTGTCGTTGCTGTTACCGTTGCTGTTGCCATTACAGCCGGTGCTATCGGCATGGTCGGCAATATCGATTCGCGTAAACAAGATCTCCGTCGTCAAATATCGAGGTGTATATCGGTTTGGTGACGTTTGCGCAGCTTGCGGACAATCGGCGAGATCGGACATTCTCGACATTTTCACGAATCTATATATCAAAAATTGACGATGTAGACATAGCTGAAATACTGAAATGTATGTGTGTGAATATAAATCTAAGGTTTCTAAATTTTTTAAATTGTGCAAACAATAAATTTAGATAAATTTAGAACAATATATAGAGATTAATATTAATATTATATGTTTTATAATTTAAAAAATATAATTTGCATTAATTTTTTAAAAATTGTACGATACAAATCTCTAAATTTGTTATTTTTTTTATTTTATATATGTTAAAATATGAAAATTTTTAATTATAAGGAACTAAAAATGATTAATTTTTTCCGAATTAATATTTTATATAAATTATTAACAATTTAATAATTTTTTAGAACATTATTAATTGTATTATATTGCACAATTTCGAAACTCGTATTGAAACGTAAGCCGGAGAAGATTGAAAGGCTTAACATAATGGGATAGAAAAGTATAGATACTCTTTACAGTCTCTTTTTTCTGGTGATTTTCAATTTTCTACCAGTTACAATGATAGCAAAAAGAAGAAAGACCGGCATAATATCTTGTGACGAAATAGAAAATTGAAAAGCGAACGTACAATCGAAAAGCTACACATGAAAGTCTACGACTGTTCCTGGATAACGGTAGAATAGAAGATACAAAAGATATAGTGTGCTCTCTGATACAAGTCTCACGGCAGATAGCAATCTTATAATCCTCCTATACTCAGTATAGTAGATACAGCAACTATGGGGCTGTATTCATCGCGACCGTTACTACTGTAAGAGCAGTATCCACTTGCATGAATAGGATTGTAACGATATCGCGCGAGAAGCCCATTAGAATATCGATGAATCTATGTTCTACGACAAATACAGCCTTATTGCACTCAACACAAAGCTGTTGTGTTGAGTGCAATAAGACTGTATTCGTCGTATTCGACTGTAATACATTATATTCGTGAGAATTCCCAATAAGTAACATTGTAGTGCGCCAAAATTTTATCTTTGAAACATTATTATGAATGTATTTTTAGAAATAGATGCAGGTTGAATTTATTGAGATACGCTCAAAATGTTAGTAATGTTAATAATAAATGAAAATTGCAACAATGCAATTTTCATTGCAAACAAATGCAACAATGGAGAGTTTTCTTCTACTACAAAATTTGGTGATGAACTAATTTATACATCTTTTTATATGACTACATCGTCCAAATGCATAATTATCGATTTAGTCATTAATTAAATTATTAATATGCCTACAGTTTGGCGACTCTTACAAATTCGATACTGTCCTGAATTATTCGATTTACAATAATCGATAAAAAGCATAATTAAATTCTAAATTTTTTTATCGTAATACAATTAAAAAAGCATTATTTGTACTAACGATAGCGCAAATTTGTATCCACAGAGAAAGAAATTTCTCGATACTGATCGCGCTAAAGTAAATTTTGTTAGATGGCAGAAAGCTCGTAGAGCAAAGTTTCCACGAGAGTTGTTTATCGCTAGTTTTCTCATGGACTCCAATCGCGATCGAAACCATGCGGGAAAAACGAAACCTTACACCGGAAACTTTGCCAGCGCTTTTGCGAATAAAACCGCGGTCATGATACGCGCGCTCGCAAAATGAAATTCCTGCGGAAGTGAACCTGCGGCACTTTTGTTTCGCGATAATACGCATCGCTGTCCCGCGCACAAAGGTATTACATATCGTTATTATCATCTGGTTCTCATCGTATGGAATATTTTCAAGTGAATGTCGCGTGCAGATTTTCAACTTTTGTTTCATGTTAAACTTTTTCGATACGTGACCTTTTTTTAATCAAACGAGATGTTATATATATATGTATTACATAAATTATAATTAATTTTATATGTTATATATATGAAACAAGTTTTTAAATTTATGTTACATTAAAAAAGTGTATATATATGTACATTTAAATACACACACACACATATATGCTTTTTTATGTAAGTACTGATGTAAATATTATATAATGCTGGATGTGCAGTGTGTCGATATATATTTCAGTCAATTTATTAGAGAGTTTATATCGTTTTTAAAGTAAGCGATTCCATGATGCACTATCTTACTTCATAACATTCTTAGATCTGAGATTTTGATTGGCCATTTATCGACTCTCCTTCGAGAGCTCTTGAACACCCCATAAAACTCTCGGCTGCACTTCTTATGTCCTCATTTAAATCCTCACTCGACGGAAGATCATCCTCTACCTCGTTCCAAGCTATAAATCCCGGTGAAGCGAGTGCTCCGCCTCGTCGGCATGTCGATTCACCCTCAACACGGTCGACGAACTTGTGTTCATCCTTTAGATTTTCCGCCTACCACGTGCATATATCCCCTCAAATTTAACTTATCGTAACATGGCCGTTTGCTTTCTAACGCAGAAACGGAGAGCGGCGCCATCGAGCATGGCATCAATCATCTCGACGAGGAAGATCAGCGTTCCGGCGAAAGGATTGCAACGAATCACACCGTCGAAACCGTTGGTTGGTCTCGCGATAACGATACAGCGGCCCTTGAGGAAGTGATTTCCGCCGTCGCGGTTGAGTATCCAACTTCGACGAAGAGCTCTCTCTCGCTCGTTACCGTGATTGAAGCTCACTTCGAAAACACATCGAAGAAATATGTAGACCAAATGATATTCGCTTCCAAGAGGATCGAGGACTCGGAACAGGCGGAAGAGGCGCTAGCGACGTTGAAGCACATCGAAGAGTTTCGAGGAACGAACGAGTCTACAATAGAAAAGCCAAAGAATGATTGGCTGACAATGATGCCGGTCGAGAAGGAGGAAGATGTTACGAAAGCGAAATACGAAAGCGAGCAGAGAAACGTGGAGGACATCAGGGCGATCTCGTTCCAAGTACCGCCACCGAACGAGGAGGAGGATTATCAGGACAGCCGACAACAGGGGAAGACCAGCATCGACCAGATGAACGAGACGCGAAAGCTTGGTGAGACGAGGAAGAATCAGTCTAGATCGGCCAACAATCTACTGCTGAGCGGCAAATCGACGAAGGCCTTCTACGAAATAAAACCGTCGATTAGGACGCTAGAAACGGAACGCGGTCGTGATCATCAGTCCCAGACGACCACTCACAAAACTCTATCGGGCAGAAAGTTTGTTCTGCCCAGCGTCGATAGCGCCTTTGGTAAATTCGGTCCGTACTTCGAGGACGGCGATCGAGAGATGAATGTCACCACGAGAATCGGCAGCACCGTTTTGCTGGACTGCAAAATCGGCATGCTAGGCAATAAAGAGGTGAGTCGCATTATTTGTCATTCGTCTCATTAATTTTTCCTGCAGCGACTGCGAGATGATGCGAGGGAGACGTCGAATAAAAGCAAAATGGAAATTTAAATCTTGTTACAACTTCGTGATCGACGACATTGTGTGACAAACGGGCGAATTATAATGAGAAGAGAGACTAAATTGTTGAGTCAGACTTTAGTTTCATCGGCGGCAGACTGTCGCGATAATTCCAGGCATTTTGCGGCGAGAATATACTCGTTTTATTTTAGTGTCTATTGATATTATATTAATTTAATCGGGATATTTTATAGGGATAATTATAGAAAAGTGTAATAATAAGTGTGATAATATTAATTTTTTAACTTAAACTTTTTTAAATATTTTTATAAATTATTTTTATATATCTTTTTAGTTTATTATCATAATTATATTTTTCTTTTTATAGAAATAATATATACCAAAGAAATTACAATTACAAGGAAGGTACAAAGATGTAGAAAGATAGAATTTTTATAAACCTTCTTACAGACCTTCTAAAATTCTTTACATAATTTCAATGATATAATTCTCAGTAGGTATTTCTCAGTTTGTCAAATTTAAGCATAATTAAAATTCACAAGACTAAGGCGATACTGATTGTACGAACTCCGCGAATTCAATTAGATAGATCGCTCGTTTGTTCTCTGTCAAATCACGCGAATCGAGACGAAGGCGCGATGAGCGAGAAGCCGTGAATGCGAGAAAGACGCAGCCGCGAGCGAGAAAAGAGGCGCGGATTATAATTGCAAACACATCGTTTATTAGTGGCCGCTGCCGTGTACATTCTCGTCCATCTTGTCGTTGCGAAAGTTTTCGCATTTCAATCAGTGCCGTTTCTTTCCCGCGATATCTCCTGTCCCTTTCGCGCCACGTGATTTCCACGTCCGTTTGTTCTTCTTCGTCGGACGGCACAAAGTTTCGGACCGCTCGAGATACAGCGCTCAGGGGTTCCCCGTGGGATTCATATTCCGCGGAATACGTAATGCGAAACCGATTGCGCTGGGACGGGCGCGCCAAGGAACGAAATGAATGCTTCCGATTCAACGTGCGTGTATGCGTGTGTCACCCCTATGCATGTACGGCGCGTCGCGCGCGCTCCGAGAATAGTAAACAACTCGAAGGGAACTTAATTATAAAACATCGTCCGTACTGTTTGCCAAGTCGTTCCTTTTCCGTAAAATGACTGCTTAAAAGAACGGTTATTCGAGGAAATATTTGTCCGCCTTAAATATTTACTCGCGATCACGACTTTTTAAGTAGAATAATCCTGATACAACGCCGACATAATATCCATTGTACTTACATGTATCAAGCATGTATTGTGTACATTTGCGATTATACTGAACAATATTATGGATTTAACAATGCTTTCTTATAAAAAATAAAATAAAGCATTCTATTAAAAACAATGCAAATTTTAAGTTCTGCGATCTAAAGCCTCGACATTATTTTTAAAATTTAATCTTTTAATGAAAGAAGAAATGGGATTAGCTATAGAATTCATGCAATTTATAGTAAAAAGAATGCCTAAAACAAAATTAATAAAACTCTCTAGTTATTTATATTGTAATGTGTTATTTGATCAGAAAATATAACAAAATTGAAATTATTTATTGTTTAATTTTGATGTATATATTATACAATTTATTAAAATTTTTACGGCCAGGCTGATCGGTTTAAAAAATTTTTTTGCACGTTTCTATTTTCGCGTCACGTTATCCTCTCTCAAAAGTTGAACCCTCGTTAATTCCATTATATTAAAGACCACTGAAACGGCTCTTCTCGAACTCGGCGACTTCCGAGATAACTTTTCTGGCGAGCGACAAATTTAATTCGGATGGCACGCAGCGTATAAGGGGCCGTCCGACTTGTCTAGAAATTATTTTCCCCGTTTCCTTTAGTAAAAAGTTCTCCGTAACATAATTCGGGCGTCTACAAAATCTTCTGAACGGTTAATGTTTTTGTCGCGGGCGTTAAGTTTTTACAAGATAGATTGTCCGTTTTATTCTCGATGACAAATCGTGAAAGCTTGTCCCCAGATATCTCATTATTATGCTGGTTGGCATATATGATATGAATCTCCAGAGAATGCTTCGTACACAAAGAGGACGGAAATGTTGTTGCAAACAACATAAAGACGTGTTTATATTATATAAAAAAATATAATCAATTACATTGCATTTTAAAATCTTTATTTCTATCTACAAGTGAATATTGTTTTGAAATATCTGCTTTAAGCGATAGTAAACATGCCGCAAATGAAAATTATAATTAGAGTTTAATAAAAAGTTCCACACATAAGAATATATATGAAGTAAAAGATTAATAAAAATAATTTTTTCTTTGTACAAATATTTTTTTAAGATTAATTCTATCTCTCAACAAAGTTAGATTTTCACATTTGCTTCTTCTTATATAAGAAGTTAATTATTTAAATTATATAAATTTGATATCACACACTAAACTTTTCTATAGCATCGTTCAATAATCGTATCGTGTGAATGAACCTTAAATCAATACTCATCTGGCCGGAGCTCCGCGGAAATTGTTTGCTGCATTCATTGCCGATGAACCGACATACGCTTGGAACGGAAATTGCTTGATGCCTTGTTTAAGATCTTAGAGCAAATAGACTTATTAATTTCCAATGCGACCTCTCTGTCTCTTGAGAACGTCCTGTCGTATTTTTCAGCGAGAGGCACAGTAATTGTTTCAAAGATATAGATATATCTCAATGATTTATTTAAAAAATATAAGAAAGTGTACTTTCTATAATTATTTCATTTTTGCAGATATCATCATGGCAATAAGAATATTCATTTTATTTAAAGATTTGACAAAAATAATTACTAAAGATGATAATAATGACGTTGCTTTTTGTTTGCAGGTGACATGGTTGCAGCATAGTAAGGATTCATTTCGTCTGTTGACAGTGGGTAAAATGTCATATAGCAACGACCAAAGAATCAGTCTTAATTTTAGGTAAGTCGTATATATACATATACAGGGTGAGTCATTTTAATCAACGCACGCAAATATCTCGTAAAGTAAGCAAGATGGAAAAAAATGTTTTTTACAAAAGTTGTAGGGTTCAGAGGGGGACACATGATGAAAATATGGACCTGACCTTGAGTGACCTTTTCAAGGTGAGGTCAATGTGATCGATATTTTCTTAAATGGAACCGCCCATTTTTTATTGCATATTCTTTTGTAGCTTATCTCGAAAGCTTTTCAAAACACTATAATAAAGTATTTTTTCATTAAGTACTTTTTGAGTTATTTTATATTTTATTCTGACATATTTTGATATAAAAAATAATATGCAATAAAAAAGGGGGGGTTCCATTTAAGAAAATATCGATCACATTGACTTGGCCTTGAAAAGGTCACTCAAGGTCAAGCCCATATTTTCATCATGTGTCCCCCTCTGAACCCTACAACTTTTGTATAAAACATTTTTTTTCCATCTTGCTTACTTTACGAGATATTTGCGTGCGTTGATTAAACTGACTCACCCTGTATATATATATATATATAGATACATATAATAAATTCTTTCTATCCATGTACGTCGACTTTATTAAGAAATAGGCGAGGTCGATTATCTCGTCGTGAAGTTATATCATCTCTGAAGTAGGATTTCACCGCTGAATAACAGCGCCTGATTGCAACGATGAGTGAAATTCAAAATTCGACGGAATTGTCGACGGTATTATCATAATTCGTTATCATTTGCTGTAATCCAGGCAGTGAACCGCGTAATCCCGTCGACAGCGTCGAATTATGATCGCGGTCGTTTTTCATCATCGTCGGAATGATTGCGCTGTTCGTAAAGATAGAGAAATTTTGCTCCCATTTTTCTTCACCGTGATCAAGTCAGCCGTTTTATGCGCTGTAAAAATCAGAAACAGTCTCGCTGTAACGCGGCTCTGCTTCGCGGTACTAATCTAGATCCGGTGAAGCGAGACATTATGAGAAACCTTCGTTAGAAAATAATATGTAATATCAATTTTCCTTTATCTACATCCCAGTTACTTCGTTGCAAATTACAAGTGCATCTGTATCAGTGGTGCCAGAAGATGCATTTTTCCTAACGATTTATATTTTACAGTTGTACCACAAGTCCGACCATTTTTCTCTCATTATCTCTTATTATCTGATCTTGCAGATATCCTAGCAATTGGAGATTGCAGATATTGTACGCGAGCCCGCGCGATTCGGGATTGTATCAATGCCAAGTCGCTACGCATCCACCGTTGGTTAAGA
Organism: Formica exsecta; assembly: GCF_003651465.1. NCBI lineage: Eukaryota > Metazoa > Arthropoda > Insecta > Hymenoptera > Formicidae > Formica > Formica exsecta. The sequence continues at coordinate 140,614 of NW_021849803.1, read as the reverse complement.
AAATCAATGTCGTCATTACAGGTAAGCGAATCTCTGATAGCTGTCTGTTATTTCTAACAACGGATATTGAGGTAGGGATTGCTTCGCGATTTTATAATGATTGTTGCATTTATTGACTTTTTAGAGAAAAACCTTTTGAAATCTATATAATTTATTGTTGCATTATCAAAGAATATAGAAACAAAGATCAATGAACTATAGATATATACAATTGAAATTCTAATTTGTTTTTGTTATAATCTCTGATAAAAAATTAAAATTAAATTTTAAATTGTGAGCTTGAGTTTTTTAATGAAAAGTTGAATCTACATTTTATAAATATTTATAAAATAATAAACTTTTTGATATTGAATATTCTTGATAAAAAAAAAGAAACAAACTTATAATATATATTTGATATTTGATAATGAGTCATTGCTACATTGTTCTACAGAAGACACAGGACATTTCATTTATGCTCAGTTTATATAAATTTATGTGATAAGCTTAACACACAGATTTATACATTTACCGCAATAATTCACGCTTATTTTTAAGGAGATTTTTCTTCCTTAATAACAGCACAGAGAGCAAGGGTTACCCACATAAAGCCTTTTACTTCAGCATTAACCGTTGTTGGAATACAAACTTGAAATATTCATTGCTTCATCTACGGCGCACAGTAAGCTCAACCTTTTACAAGCTTAATTAATCCGAGAATTCGCATTCAGGTCGCACATGTGTAAAGCGTTTTGCGCGAGTAAACCGGAAAGTCTTTGCTTGAAAAGAGAATAAATTGAAGGATCGTTTCCTTGCATTCCCTTTCCCATTCCTCTCGCATGAGAATCCTATTCGGGGACGAGATCGCGCTGGACCAAAGCGAGATGAAGAAGGCCGGCCAAAGAAAGAGGGCAAAACGTGGAAGTATACGAAGCTAGTATTGCAACGCTCGTCGTTACCCCCAATCCCCTTACGTCGCCAATTCGGTGCAATGGAAACCCGCATTTCTCCGGGTAAAGGGCCTCGGCGCGGCTGGTAATCTGATCCGATCCATAGGAGGATCGGCAAGTAGGGATGAACGAAAGCCGCCCCCTGAGAACGAAGTAGGGCAGAACAAACCCGGATAGAGCGACATCGTTATACACCTTCTCTTTGCCACTCAAATCCAAACCCTCTTTCTTACGTTCATCATCATGATCATAATTTGCGATTCCATGCCATCGATATTTCTTCTTACTTGCTCTTCTTTGTCGGTGAATAATCATGAGAATCGATTTGATCAACGATATTTGATGACGAAGAAAAATTTAAAAGTTTTGTTTCCATAAATTAAGGAGAATTGCACACGCCAATCATATTTAATTTGATGGGACATTGTTTACCTTTCATTATTTTACGATGGATCTTTATTTTTATGTTGATTTTAGTGCGGTCATGAGTCGACCCAAAAATAATGCGGGATTCTTGTCTATAAAATAAAGAAATGATTTGAGTTTTTCCCTGAGAAGGATCCGCTTAAATGCGATCTTCTTTTATAGCTTGGCAATATGCAATATTTACTAACAAAAATATATGACTAAAAATATTACAATATCGAGGAAAATGCGGCAACAGATTCAAATTATTCTACTCTTTCATCCAATTTCATGAAATATTTCTGCAAACTCTCCCACGTTGCTTGACGGATATATATGGATAACGATTATTTATTTATTTAAACGGAATTTCCACGGAAGAGGGTTTCACACACGTATAATATCTTTCTCTTTTTGGGTCTCACACACACACACACACACACACACACACACACACACACACACACACACACACACACACACACACATAAAAATTGGATACGGGATATTGCCGCGACGGTATAAAATAAAGAATTAATAAAATAAATTAAACAAAGAAAAAAAAAGAAATGTGCGAAGCTCGCGTGTCGCGCAATCTGCCCTTGTTGCAACTGTAATGAAGTCGGCGAGCAACGGGCGGAATAAACTTTTGGAAATTCGAATGCCCCGTGCAGCGTCATTTCATTTTGCGCCAAAGCGCGATTCCGGCGCACATCGTTCATTGTTTCGCTTCCGTGTATGGGGATGAAATTACTTTCTGCTCTTTTGCTGAAATACACTGAAAATCATCGAGGCGTTCCGCTTTTTCTCTTAGATCCTTTTGAGCGCGAGTCATAACGAGCTCATAGTTTGAGCAGAGCCAACACAACAGATCCGAAGTTTTAATCCATTATATCACAAAATTAAACACAGTATTGCCAGAAGGGGAGTCAATTGTTGAAAGACTTCTTGAAAGAATGGAATACTTCCTACGAGCATTTGCTCTCGACGAATCATACAAAATTGCCGAGATATTTCGGATTAAATGATGGCGTATTCTCCTTGGAAGATATAAATTAAATATTTATCTATAATTTGAATAATATTTTAGGATAATATTGACACTTCTGAGCTTTTGATAGTCTCGTTAGCGTTGCATACAAGCTAAATGTCCAAAAAGAACAAATTGCGCAGCGTTTCATTACGAATTGGAGCTTTAATCTATTATATGTTAAAATTAAATAAAGGATTACCAGAAGAGCAAAGAATATAGTCGAGAAGTTTCGTAGGAAAACAAAATATTCTCACCGACTATTATGGGTATAATGGATTTAGTTTTGGTTACATTGTTAAGAATGTAATATTAAGCACTTGTAAATAAATTTTTACAATTTTTATAAAATATTAACATGTGTAATTTTATAATATGGTTCTAGTTATAGTAGATATATTATTTATCTCTTTTATTTTTTTATATAATTGACAAAAAGAATTTATAACTTTGTGTTGTGTAATATAAAAAAAAAAACATTTCAAGAAGTAAAAAACGTATGCATACATACACACACAAAATACATATTAAGATACACATATATGTTAAAATATATTTATAAAATTATCGATTTTCTCTTAAATTTTGTCGTAAATTATAAATCTAAAAGGATCCTTAAGATTGTATATCTGAGTATCTTGCTTGTCTAAAGTCTGAGATAATGATGAAAATGGGATTTGTTTTTTGATGCTTGTTAGTTCGCTTGAAAGGTTAACTCGAAAGAAAAATTTACCAACATTTTGTCGTTTTGCGAATTAAGTTTTACGCGAGTTGGTTTTAACGCGGGAATGTGATCTGTTTTTACAGTTGGCTAAATAAGCTATAGCTGCGAGCACGAAGTCTTGCGACGCGCAAAATGGCTCTTATTAAGGAACACGCAAACAAAGGTGGATAAAGTAGACCGTCATATATTTTTCCTGAGCTTATTTATCGCATAGACAAAGAAATCAGAGGGTCGAAAAATCAGCAAACGGAAAAAAGCTATCGCAAATAAACATAGAGATATTGATAATAAAAATGCATTAATCTTAAATTATTGTAAATATAGCATTAGTTTTTAAATCTTAATTTGATATATTTAATGCATAATATTTGCTGTACATTTTATTTTTATTGATTTAAAGCTATTAAAGATAATGTAAATTCCTCTATTAAATGTTTGATACTTTTCATATTTTATATTTAAAAGTTACAATAAGCTAATCATTTCATTCTAGAAAATTTTGTAACAGTAAGTAAATCTGTATAATATATATTTTATAACATGATAGTTTTTAGAAGATACTGATTCATCATGTTAGAGCTCTGATTATTAGACACTCCGTTATCCTCTAAATAATTTCTTGATATAATCTTTTATCGGTAAATTGAAGAAAAGGTAGAATATCAAGGGAAAAAGGAGAATTCCACTTCGCGAGCTTTTGAATGGGAACGAAATTTAATCGAGATATAGCGGACACGATCGGAGAAGCACTTGTGGAACGATTGCTTCGCGTAGCGCTGAATTTTAATACGAATCGTGTTTGAACGGTTAATTTCAAATAGAACGAAGATGTCGCGAACGAGAGACGATCAGGAGAAGCAATTATCGGAGCGTGGCGCAAAAATGACAACTTTTGCCTCGTTGAGCGCTATTGGTTTCAGCGATTGGAATATTTTTCTGTTTTCTTCGTGTAGTACCAAACTTGACTAAACTCTATTTGCAGATCTTACGCTTCTTGTATTAAACCATTTTGTCAAAATTCAAGACATATTCTATAATCACTATAATTTGTATTTATAGTACTTAATTGAAATTGATACTTTTAAATAATTTTAATTTTGGCATGATATTATAGAATTTATTACTATCAAAAGCAGAAAGATTTTAGTAAATTAAGTATTTGGAATATTTACAAATGGAAGCTATAAAGCGTATTTCTTTGATAATCTTACATTAATTTTATTAAACTAATGCTTAATCATCAAATTATTTAATATAACAAACTTTTATTTTGCAAATATTAATTTTTTTCCCATTCTTAATAGAACATAATTTTTAAGATTGAAACAAGTTTTGCAAAATATTCTTGACAAATCGGTAATGTAATTTAAAAATAAAATAATTGCATTTACCAATTTTTGCGCTTTATATGTATATTACATAGTTCACATAGCCGGAATGTTTCTAAAATATACGATCAATTGTGAAGAGGTAGATACATCATGTTAGATATCCATCGATCATCGATATGATTAATATTAACATTGAACAGGTATTCATTTGATTCCATTTATTATGGCACGAAAGGCGCAATGATATTTATGACACGTGTCTTTGTATCAAATGATTTATTATATTATTTATTAAAAGTGATTTGTTTTCGCGAGAAAATATCTTATAAGAGGATTCCCTCTTTCTCAGCAAATCTTTTATATGGACTTTATTTCTTTTTTTAGTATTATTTTACGATGAGTTACACGATTCATATGATAAATACTGCTTACTCATCTTTGTTTTGAAAGAGATTTTTCGCAAAATTAGACCCTTTTCACGTTGTAAAATTAATTCTCACGCAATTTTTTTAATTAAACAAATGTTTAATTAAGAAATGTCTGATATGAGACAATGCAAACAATCTTGCTAATACCGCGTAATTAAAAAATCTGCTTATTTACTTTATATTTTATATATAAATTTACATCTCTGTTATAAGATAAATCGATAAAACGTTTCTCGCATCAATAATACGAATGAATATTCATCCTTTATAAATATTGATTTTAATTTAATTAAAATAGCTTTATTATCATACATTTATTAGTTCATTAGTAGTTTTTTAGTTACATTTTATAGTTATATTTATTTTTTAACAATCTGTTAAGAATATTTGTTGTTCAAATCCTCTTTTTATATAAAAACCATTTTCACACATTTTGGATTTCTGTTAATTATTTCTAAGCAAAATTATATATTTCTATTCAAAAAAGTTACAATATAAAAAAATAGACGACGATGTGACCATTGTTTGATCATTAACATTTAAAAAACATTTTTTCTTTTATATTCGAAGAAGAAAATAATTATTTGAAACATCTTGTGTAGCACGCAACATAATTTGTATATGTATTTAATTTAATTACAGTTGAATTGCAGAAGTAATGCCTGCTGACATTTAATTCGGCGAATCCGATCAAGTGTGCAAGAATCATTCAGACAGAAATACTGAAAAATCGATAATAAAATATTACTTAGTAATAACCGGAAAATATTGAATTGACGCTTGAGGGGCGCGGTATTTCATAATTTCCACTTCGCTTGATACAAGAACGCAGCAAATACAAAAAAAAAAAAAGAATCGCGCGAATATATGCGCCAGATGTGCAATCTGGCAAAATCTATTCTATTTAATGAATCGCGGCCGATTTAATCACGCCGAAGGCGCGAATAAAGACTGTGCCGGAATTATTAATGCCATATGGCATTCATTCTGCGGTTTAACATGCACCCCGCAATATTGTATACCCCTACCTCTCTTGTTCGTGCTGCACAAATTGTTTTTAACATATCGCTATTACTGCGATCTAGGAAATACAAATCTCGATTTTATTTGACTAGAATAAATGGCAACTGCATAGCAAATATTCTTGTTGCTTTTGCATTTTAATGCACTTTATTTTAAGTTTATGAAAACTCTAGAAATTGTCTAAAATTGTTTTCAATTTTATAACAGGCATTTAAAGTATCATTAAATTAACACTTTTTATATATATCAAATAAATAAAAAATAACTTGTATAATAAATAAGGATCCGCGAATTTAAAAAGATTAAACTTTTCTTTACGGCTAATCTAAATCAACATGAAAATGTATGAAAGACATCTCAAGGATCTCACCAGAAGATTATGACGTCTTTTAGACATCCTCTAGATTCTCATGTTTGAGATGCAAAGTTCCGGATAAAGAGCGAACTTTAATGCGCTGGCGGCTGCATCTCCCTAAATGTCTCCTTGAAATCTGCTCCACCCTAACCATGAGGGATTTTAATAAGCGGCGCGTAAACTCGTGGGAACGAAAAAGTGGCAAAGTTCGAACGCGGGCGGTAGATCGAAGTCGCGCGGAATCGCGGAATCCAATTTAAATAATACTATCCTTCCGGCAACTTCGACTTCGGCATTTCCTCTAGGGAGAGCAAGCGACCGATTGCGTTCGTCGCCCTTTCCTCTCTAACCAGTCGTCCCAAAGGAGCTTAAAAAATGATCCGCCAAAAGAAATTACGAACGCTTGCGCAGTTCTCCCGCGGATCTTCCTTTTCCTTCTCTCTCTTTCTCTCTCTCTCTCTCTCTCTGAATCTTTTTCTCCTTCAATTCCGTTCGGGACTGGATTAAATTTTCTATCGAATTCCGCAGCGTCTGTTCTCATTGAAAGAGAAGATATGCCCGAAAACGTTCACGATGTGCGGGCCGAGCTGTCGATATTCCACAAAGCTTCTAACGTCGAATGAGTTAGAAAATACCGGTGACCTCAGCCAGATGTTATGTAATTACTTAAACTTTAAAAAAGGTGCCACGACTGACCGCGAACATCGGTGCGTGAAAATGACAGCCGTCGTTTGCACGAAGACTATTTACCGAACCGAAGTTGCGGGGCTCGGTATGCGAGAGTTAAACAACAACTCGAAAATTAGATTTTCGCATTTAATGTACGAATCGAAAACGTGATTACTTGCCCATTACCCCGTTATGCTTGGAAAAAATGTTGTATGTAGTATATGTAATCATATTGTGATCGTTAAAGTAGATGTGATTTCTTTGCTTATTTTTAATTTAGATCCGTTATTTTCATGCCAAGAGATTGAGAAATCTATTAATATGATTAATATTTTTTTAAGACTCAATCAAATCTTCTAAATGATTAGTATAAGACATCAAATATTAGTACATTTAAAATTAATATTATTTTTAATGTTAATTAAAAATGATTACTGTATACAAGAGACGGAGAAAGAAAGAAAAAAGTATTGATACTAATTGTGAAATAAATTTAAAATTATCAATAAATATTTTGCACTCACTATACGAGAAAAAATGTAATTAAAGCATTGGCAGAAATTCTCGATTGCATCTATAACAATTATTTATCCGCAATACGTCGTGATCAATCAGGCATGGATTTTTGATAAGTTCTCGTGGCACGATGAATTGTCTGTCCCGCCCATTTAAGTGATCTATCCATGTACCTTATTAAGCGAGGACACCTACTGTGTCTCCCGGTAATATTCGCACTAAATGTGCCCATTGTTCATCAAACATATTTTGCAATAACGTGTTTTCCCAGAATAGTTATTCATTATTATTATTTCATAAGAATTATCCGTTTTAACACTTTCTGATAAAAAAAATTTTTGGTATTATTAAATTCGTAAATTATGTATGTATATATGCATGTATTTTTGAAAAATGCATTTATTCGCTAAAATCGCAATTTGTGAGATATATTCCCTAATTAATAGATCTAATAATAAAATTATGTAATAAAATTATGAAAATATTTTAGACTGATATCTTTAAATTTATTTATTTTAAAATTTAAAGATATATAAATGCTTAAATTTTTGTCTTCTGTGATTTTCTAGGTATATTAAATTTTTATAGATTTTTATATACGTAGAAAAAAAAGCTGTCTAATAAATAATGCTTGCAAAAAGCTGTCTAAAAAATAATTGCTTGCACATTATTTATTAAATAGCCAATTCAATAAACCTCTCAATAAATCAATACTTTCAAAATTATTTGCGTAGATCACGCCCATTGTGAAGTTCAGCTGATCTTTAAAGAGAGAATGCATCAGACGAGTAAAGCACATTCCTGAGTCCCTTTAACTTTCAAATTCTCGCTTTTACCGACACAAAAGCACTCCTATATTGAACCGAGCTTCCTGCTTGACAGCTTCATTTCATTCTAAGTGGTTTCGCCGTGTCGTCATCCCCTCTGTATCGCGGACATTAATCAAGAGATTGCTCGAGTGTTTCAGCAAGTACGTTGAAAGCATCCTACTGTAACTTGTATTTACGTAACAGATACGATCGCATTAAGTTATCTTCATCTGATAAGCGATTCATTCATGTAGAACTTTGAATTTCGGATTATTCACGCTATACTGATTTGTTCGTATCATTCTTTATGTCTTTTTCATAATTCAATTGACATCGATAATATAACGTAGTAATATAGAAAAAATATGTAAAATTAAAAATTTCTTGAATTAATTAGATCGAGACATTTTTAATAAAAGAAAAGTATTGTGTTACGTACTCAAAGAATTCCGTCCATTTAAATGCAGAAGAGAAAACTCGACGAAACCTTTACACAATTTTTTATTGCAAAATTATTAATATTACGAATAATTGTCGAAAGATTTTCTTTTAATATCCATTAAAATTTTTCGTTTTGGCTGTTTCTGACAAATATTATATAATCAATTTCAAACTCTTGAATTTACGTATGCAACACAAAGAATTTAACGAACAATTTCGTATTTTGAAATAATTATTTCACGTTGAATTTTTCAATATTTGATATAATTTTACGCATGGAAATAATTCATAATTTATTGTGTTGAAAAATTTTATGTATAAACGAGAGACAGATAGGATTCTTTTATATGAGAGTGCTAATTATTGTGCTTATAAAACGCAGATATATGTATATTTTTTAACTTTTACAACGTGAGATTTAAATAAAACTAATAGATTTAATTAAAATATAACAAAAAATTAATTGAATAAGCTAACAATACACATATATACAAATAATCATTAAATGAATTAGAAAGATAAAAATGTTAAAATTATTTGAGTAGATCCTAAAAGTTTCAAACCTCTGAGATTCAGAAATCTCTCAATTCTAAATAAATTTTAGATTTTTCAACTTTTATTACTTTGAAAGTATTGAAATTTTAAGTCATTAACTTTTTAAACATTCTTAGGATATAGGACGAGTCGTAATTTTACTATTACCATTCAAGCGTCATATGTATAATACCATCAATTGCCACTCATAGCATGTAACTTACAAGAACAAGTAATATGTAGAGGGGACAAAAACGGTCGGAGAAGACACGAGAAAGATATGGAGCGAGTGGTATCATAAAATTTGCATAGCAGCCGACTTGAGAATCGCTGTTGGGCGGTTGTACTGAATTTTAACAACGGACTCGCTCGCTATTCTTTCGTTTGCGAGACTCTATTTTCGCAAAAGTGTAGATCTTGCGCGAACGCCAAGAGGAAAGCTGGACCGGTGCACGTATTTCCGAGATGCGTTTTACGCATCTGGTCACGAACAATCCGTTTCCGATTTCCTCGCTTGAAAAAGCGAACGCGAGCGAACATCCTGTGCAGCAACAGAAAGAGAAAGAGCATTTTGCCGACAGCTTTCATCGATATGGATGATACGACGTGACCGCAGGTTAATGCGTTTTGCTTTCACGTTCGCCTAACTGAAGCGAAACTGGGTAATTCCAGGTGTTGACTTTACAGTCTTTTTATTTTTCGAATAAAGAATCCGAGAGGCAAGTATGGTTGCAGTGAATCTTCTTTTTATGTTTTTTTGTTTACGTTTGTGTGAGCAAGCATATTGATACGTTTTTATCCTATCTCTGTTCGACATATTTGGTATATATTTTACGTTTATATCGCCATTTGAACCAAAATATTATTGAATCCTGCATTACTTCATTCTATTGACATTTTCGGGAAAAACAAAAACAGCAGTGCTAAATTATTCAAAATATTCAAAATAATTCTTTATTAAAACCGGATTGCTTGGTTATACGGTTTGCCTGAAATAAATTAAAAAACAGCATTACAAGAATAAAATAATAGAAAAAAGTCACAAGAGTTTAATATATAAATATTCAAAATGTTCAAATACTTATTCAATTATTTAAAAAGTTATTATATAACATATAAGGCAATTTATATATTATGCAAAGATTAAGAGTTTGGTGATAGTCGCATAGATTTTATAATCTTACGATTCATAAATTGTTAAAAATTAAAAGTGACGGAGGCTCATAAAAAGTCAATCCAATTTAAAAACATGCGTAGGGCCACTTTGAGCCTAAACACAGTACTTATGACGTAAGTAAACAAATGTTGCTGTTAGATTATATAATTTTATATTTTCATAAATTGTTAAAAATTAGAAGTAACAGAGGCTCAATTAGAAGTCACAATAAGAAGTCAATTCAATTTAAAAACATGCATAAAGCCACTTGATACGGTACTTGTGACGTAAACAAACAAATGTTGTTGATATATTACATAGATAATATTACATAGTATACAATAATGTTGGTCCAGACGTTTCAATCTTTTTCAGATTTTTTAAAATGTATTGTATTAAAGAGAAAAAGCGTAGTGAGTAACACAAAAGTGTGGAAACATAAAAATCATTCGTACAATAGTACCTTACAATGTAGTACGCAAGACTATATGTAACGCAATTTCTAACATCGTATATTGGATAGAGGTCCCCTGAGAGCCATACATCCTAGTGTGATAAATTTTGAACAGGTGGTAGTTTACATGTTAATATCCGTAAAAATATACTACATCAGCATAAAGACATAACGTTTCCCGCAAGAGCGCTCACCTTAACGATGGCCATTGACGTGTCTGCAGTACGTAATTTTATGATAAATTGTGCCAACAATAAAGCAAAAGACGTAATCCGCCCGTCCCCTGTGTGAGTTCACGAGCGTATGGTAACCCAATCGTGTCAATCGGGGAGTAAATCATATGACACAGGTCAAGTACACTTTGTGGATAACAAGTCAATGTGTATAGCCCGCACAAAGAGGAAGATGTGGTCAAAATAGTAAAATCTATGCGTCCATCTGGAAGAAATGAGATTACATTTCTGCTTCTACAATGAAGTCATTCCTCCGTACTGCCGCGGGCGTATGGTCTACCTAAGATCCATAAGACCAATTGTTCCCTGAGAATAATCGTTTCCTTTATAAATAGCTCTCTTTATTTCTTTGCAGCCTTTTTGCACGGCGTCATCTTCAACGGTATTCCAAAAGCTCGAAGCTACATTTTTAACAACTTCAAACTCGTTGAGAAATTAAGATCTAGAATCATTGATGATCAATGTCAACTTGTTTCTTTAAATGTCATCTCTCTTTTTACCAACGTATCATTAGATTTAGCGATTAAAGGGATAAGAAAACGTTGGCATCACATAAGTAGTTCTACTAACATTCCTTACGTGGGGTTCCTCGCGAGTTCTCGCCTTCTATTGAATTCAACGTTTTTTAAAATTCAATTGCAGGATTTTTAAACAGACTTTGGCACGCTAATGGATTTTATTTTTTATTTAATTTATTCGAGTTTTAATTATATACAGAACATATTGATTTAAAAAATATATATCATTAATAATACATAAATATCGTTTATTAATAAACAATCATGTTTTTGTTATTTTATTTTTTTATTATGCAAATGTTTTATTTGAAATGTATTCTTTTAATTAATGCTCGCGCACAAGAGTATTTCGAGAAAATCTGAACACGACTGTTTGTGCATACGTATTCTATATTTGTGTTGCAGCACCAACTCTGACGATCAGCGACGATTCCGGGCGTATAGTTTCCAAAGAGAGACATTTAAAGGCGGGCAGTGTTCTCAGACTCAGATGTGAGGCGAGGAACGTGCTAGAATCATTGAACGAGTCTGTCGTTTGGACCAGGGGAGACGAAACGCTCAGCGAGGACATTAGGTAAGTGTTTGGAAAGTGAATTATTATTATATATTAGTCCTATGTTATAAAGTTTCTTTTATCTACGATTTAGACGCGAGTTGTAATCGTTTTCGATAAATCGTTTTCCGAAAACCAACCGGTAACGAATTTATTGCGACATGTCTCTATAGACAAACTATTTGTAAATTTTATTTCTCTCTACATCATTTTTTTCACAATTTGTATATAATCCACTGCATTCGTACAATACGTTTTGGAGAGATTGTGCAAATATTGTAAATCTTGCTGCCAGAATCGTTTAAAGAGCTAAGAAATTTTGCATATGTAAAAGTCTCTCGGGGTTAAATTTAATACGTTATTTAATAACGTCTTTTATAACTGTAACGCTTTAGATTCGGATGTCTAGTTGATTTAACGTAAATAATGTATTATTATTGAAAGAAAAATTAACGATATTGTGCCGCGATATTTCTTAATCGATTACGAGGCTGTGCAAAAAAAAAACGGAGAGGAACGCTTTATAGCTTTTTCGGAACAATTCCACGGCAGTTCTAACGTGAAGCAGGATTTTAATTAAATTATTGCGACAAAGATGGAATACGTAAGTGCCACGAGATTTGCTTGAAATTTACATTCCCGAAAGGAGCAAAGATTTCTTTTCCTACTATGCCCTCGATTTTCCTTTCTTCGCTTTCCGCTCTTTTTGGATGATGATACCGGAGATATCTCAAAATCTCTCGTATAAGTATTATTCTCGTATGTGAGTCGATAAAAGATCGTACCGTACGCTCATTCTTAGTCATAGTTTTTAATACATATGTATAGAAATTTTCTGGCATATCTACATTTGTATGTATACGTGAATATAAAGCTCTTTTGTAATGTTATTTAAAACAAAAAATGATAAATATCAGAAAATTTTTATTTATGCACTAAAAATAATAGTTTTCATACGTTTTCTGTTAAAAATTTAAAACAATATAGTATTAAAATATACGTTTTAATATATAGTATTATAATTTCTCTTACAGGTAGAAATAAATATTTTCGTGTACATTCAATATCGATAGCTCTTTGATATCAAATTTACAAAGAAAAGTATGTATATTGGGTATTAAAGAAAGAAGTTTAGGATTTATAGAGTAGATTATAATAACTAAGTGGAGTACAAAATGCTTAATGAAAGATATAAGTCGAACAATTAGTCCTGTCAGAATTAAAAATGATATGTTTGTTGTAAAGCAAATAATTTACTTGTTTTATTTGTCGCTTGCAATGTAAAAAAAGGTTTATTTTACATATTTTTATTCTGAGATATTATTTATTTCTGTTCTGTAGACTCATTGTTAGATAGATTAAATAGGATTTTCAATGAAAAATGTGAACTGGACGAAGTGAACCAATTGTCATTCCGATCTCACGAAAGAAAACGAATAGAAAGTCTGTATCTCTTATTTCGTTATCTATTCGTAAAATATACGAAATTCAAATAATGTACTCGCTCGCGATAAATTCGCCCTCCAGCTCCGAAACGAGCTTCTTAATTAAATCGGCAGACAAGGCCTGGTCGAGATTGACATACGCGAGACTAGAGAGGAATTTCTCCAACAGCATTCTACGTCCACTCGGCGAAATCACTTCCCTTTCTCTTCTTCCTAACCACTCGATAACGTGAATGTATAGGGTGTCTCAGGTTTCTCGCATTTCTTTCCATTTACCGATGGAAGTTGATTTTTTGTAAGCAAGGAAGCGATTAAAAATTACCAGAAATTAAACTTAGAAGTGCAAGAAAAAATATTAAAATATTAATCTTTATTTAATTTGAAATACAAAATTTTTAAATTTAAGTAGAACCTTATATACAACTTGAAGCTTAATTAAAGCTAAGGAGACCAATATAATTTTAATTTGAGTTCAAAGTTTCAAAATTTATAAAAAATGTTTAACAAAATTTTAATTCAAGGATTCATGAGAAAAATATTTAAGGTTTTGTTTTAAGCTTCGAAATAAGATAAGATCGAATCGAATTTTTATGCTACGGAAAATTCCACTCCAGATTGGTCAAAGGAGAATACACAAAGACATCCTATACATATGCGTAGAGTTTCGGTCACGATATGTAAACTGGAGAGAAACTCACGTCTCGATCTCGTTTTCAGCGAGAACAGAACGACGGAGATCTCGGCGGGCAAGGAGGTCCTCGTGATTGTCAGTACTCTCATCGTGGAGAGGGCCAGTCCAAGGCACGCCGGGAACTATAGCTGCGTGGTGCCTGGCAAAGCCAAGACCACCGTCGCGGTCCACGTTCTCAACGGTGAGTATGTCCTTTACGTGAACACGTCTGCCACCCTCTCGTTATATAGCTTTTCCCTCTCACTCGTCTTGAGAGGAGAAGGAGAATTTTGCCGGCATGTCGATAGTTACTTATCAAAGCTGAGCGAAGTTTCTCTCCATAGTCGGGAGACTTCGAATCATTATGCGCGATATGGTTTAACAATTTTGAAAGTTAAATCGCGTCGCAACTGGATGTCTTCTTTCCATCTCGAGCTCGTTTCTACGATTTTCTCCCTTGGTGATTTCCGCTCTGCGATCGGAGCGCGAATCTTATACGCACAGAACTGCATTTCTGAGCTCAAACGAACGATTACGCGAAGCTACATACGTCAAGTTTTGTCGGAAATTGAAGTTACTTTAGCTTTTAAGGGTGACTTTGACTATACGAAAGGGAAATATATATATATATATATATAGCAGTAAATTCTGTGTATAATGTACGCTCGAGATTTAAATGGAGAATTGTGGAATACAGCTCCGATAGAAGAATATTTCTTGTCATTAAAATTTTTGGAAACTCAAGTTTTACCTTCAAAGACGAAAATGATTTCATTTGCTTTTCTTATCTGTATATATTTTCTCTTACAATTAATTGAAGTTTCGATAGAAGAAACGAGCATTTTCTCCTCACATGCTTCAAATCTCCTTCAAAGACGAAAATGATTTCATTTGCTTTTCTTATCTGTATATATTTTCTCTTACAATTAATTGAAGCATTTTCTCCTCACATGCTTCAAATCTTCTTATGCGAACGTTTTGCACAAATATCCTCTCGTTGTTTAATGCTTTTCACGGTGTTAAAATGAAGGCAGAGCAAGTTCCCACGACGACCCTAGTTACTTATCAAACTTGAATGGACTTGCTCGTCGCAAGAGTCGGCGGGAATACGAAACGAGGTATAAATCGCAGGGGATTCGCGCGGTGATTATTCACAGTTGAGCCGCGCGTTTTTCGCTCGCCACCATCCGGATACAGCTAACCGCGTGAAACATAAGCGAGCAACATTCACGACGACCGCCTTTCTCTCTCCAGCAATGTAGAATGTTAATGTCGCTGTAGCTCTTCATTATAGAGGGTCGTGCGCGACCCTCCGCCGGCATTTCCGAAAATTTGCGAGGACGCTTAATTTATTCCGGCCAACCGCGTTCGCGTGATAGGAAAATATTGTGCGTTTTATCACGCGTACTGCCGCCAGGAAACGCCGTTTTTCGCAGTTCTTTACCACCTAGCGACGAAATGGGTATTCCGAATATTCTGTCACGTTTCGAAAAATGACGCAGAGTAGGATTTTTTATTTATCATTATATATCTGGTTTCTCATAGCTATTTTAAAGAATGTTTTTTTCTAGATTTCGTGATGCATATAACACAAAGAAGAAAAAAATATGATGAAAAAAATTTCTTAATAAGACATTTTCCTAATAAGCAATATATTTTCGATTTTCTATAAACATTCTACTAGTCTATATCAATTCCATTATCAAGAATTATTAAAAACGAGATATCTTTTTGGAGGAGACTAACATATGTAGCAACATTAGCGACGAAGGAAAAATCTCATTTCTCTCGATGTTCAAAGAAAATTCTGAAGAACAAGAAAAACCACTCGCGCGAATCTATAGTGATATGTCATAAAACAAGCTGTTAATCGTATATCTAGCGTCGTATGGTCTGTGATGTGTAATGCGATTGAGACGCAAGGGTGATGAAGAAATCCCTCGCAGAGCGGACACCTTTTCCGGCGAGCATCGGTAAGACGGGAAACTCCCCTTTATCCCGTAATGCGCTTAGCAGATGTACCGAAAACTCGACGAGAAACCCTGAGGGAAAGAAGAGGTCGTGTTTTCTCTCTCTCTTCTCTTCTCCTTCTGTCTCTCTTTTTCTCTCGCGCGCGCGAAGGGGCGACATTATCCATTCAATGGCTCACGCACGATGTCGTACTCGTCTCGTGGATCACGCTCGATTGCGCTTATTTCAGGGTACCTAATCACGCGTATTCTGTGACACGTGCAGAAAAAAAACAAAGAGGATACCTCTTATTGTTAGTCCACTGAGTTAAATCATATGGAATATGAATTTCTGCAAGACGCATCGAATGACTCTATCGCGAGCAAAAAATAATTAATATTAATAATATAGTTAAAATAATTAATATTGATTACATGTAATATAAATGGGCTTCTAATGAAGTAGCATTTTATAGAGATAAATACACAGGTGAATTCTTATCGATATAAAAAAGTGATAATCTTGCAAGCTTTTAAACAGCATCCAATAATAGCATCTTGAAAATATTTTTTATATAAGAGAAGAGAGAATATCTTCTTATAGATTGTTCTACGGAGAGAATAAGAGATCATTGATCCCTGAAGCTTTTAGCCGTGATCGCCAAGAAAAACAGAAGCAGAGAAAACAAACAACGCGGATCATACAACATTGATTAAATATAATACACGATAAATATTTACAATACTATAATATTTACAACATAAAAGTATTATTCTATAAAAAAGTACAATGCAATCTTCACATAATATTTCTAACGAAGAATAAAGCTTTTAGTAGAAATAAAACTCAGAAATATTATTGTAAAAATATGCCTTTGTGATTTAAGAAAATAGTACGCCGTTGACGAAAGCGTTGGGAGAAAAAACCGGAGAAGAATAAACACCTCGCAGATCTTACGCTTTTGGCTGTAAACGTACAAATATGTTTACTATAAAACGGTGTCTTTAGAAAAATCACCATTTTCGATTCGAAGTATAATTGTGCGTAAATGCAAATAAAATCTTATTTTATAAGAACAACGAGAAAAAGAATCGATTCTCTCTTAATTCACTTTATTGGAAAACCGAAAAACGTTCAATGTTAAATACGAGAAAATGAAGCGGGAGAATAAAGTATGCAAGAAATTGCATCAGGAATATAGAATCATTGTCTGCGTAAAAAAACACACACATACATACACACGACCTGCAACTCGTTGAAAAATTGACACGGTAGCAAAGTTGTTACGAAGAATAGGATTTACACTCAATCGTAGGAAACAGGGGAAACGGTCTTGTATTTGGCTGACAGGCTGACATCAATGCACTTTTAGTAACGTTAAGCGAGGACAGTGCCCCCCTCCCCCCCTAGCTCGGAGGAGGCTAGCATCCGTTTTGACGTAGCTGACGACGGTGCAAATCTTTGATACATTGACAATGCACAATGTGCATTGTGCTCCTCTTTTTCTGATGGTCCATAAACGCGAAATTCGCGCGTTTGCCAAGACGGCGGGAAAAAAAGGACGGTCTTCTTCGCAAGATAAGACGAGTTTTCTTCGCCGGGGTGGCTGTATTCCCGAGATGAACAGAATGTCGATAGGGGAATGGGAAATGAAAAGAGATACGAAAGTAACGTCCATCTCTTCTCTCTCGCGGACATAATGCCCGCCGCTTTCAACAACTCGCTTCTTCGTTCCCAGGCCACTTCTCAAAAATAAACTCAACGCAAGAAAATCTTAATCTTTCGCGCGTCTGTCATAATCTCGAAGATGCATCTTTGATCTTTCTGTCATCGTTTCATTCTTCTCGAATGCATTCATTTCTGTCGCTTTAACGCCGCTTCAATCTCACAAATTATGTTTCGTTTAGATTAATCTCCCGAAATGATTTTAATCAGTAATATTTTAAAGAGAAAATTCAGAGAAAAATATGTTGCCATTGCGTTAATTTATATTTTACATTAATATTATCATTACATGTTGATAAAAATTCTCATTTCTTTAATACGCGTTTCTTATGAAGTGCTCAGAAAGGAGAAGATACTGAATTGATGAAATGGAAACTTTGAATAATTTCGAGAAATTTTGTAAAGTGTGGAAAATTTATAGGAACTCTCAGCTAGTTTTGATTCACATCGCCAATAAATTCTCAGCAGCAAGCTCTCACATCTCATGGAACATCGAATTTATGTTTCGTTTTTCACCGACATCGAGTCGACTACGGAGAGATATGAACGTATATATTTTGGCCGTCGCGCATCTCTAGTCGCGTAGATTTTTTCCATCCGTGCTCCAACGAACATCGCGAGAATGGGAAGCACAATGGCATAAGATTCAAACAACGTCGTTGATTGCGCATAGGCGCAATCTTTATTCAACGTCGCGTCGTCCGCCGTTAGCAACCTCGTACAGACAACGACGACCGGGAAACCACGTTTCATGGAAATGGAAATGCCAGCAGCCTAATGTGACGGCGGTATGGAAATGAGACGAGTCGTGAGGGGTTGACGGAGAGAAAGAGAGAGACAGAGAAAGAGAGAGAGAGAGAGAGAGAGATGACCGGGGGTGAGTGGTTGCACCGGAGAGAGGGCAGTGAATACACCTCGACGGGAAAGGAGCGCGTTATCGCGCGACCACTTTTTTCGTCCATTTGCGAGCTTTATTCCGAGCAGCGGCGACGACGGCGACGAGCTCACGTCTGCTAAAGCGCATCTAATGCTTCCTGACCTGAGGCTTACGTGCGCGGGTAAGAAAGGCGTTAACCTCGGACGAGCATAATAAGGCACTCGCGCTCGCGCGCGCGGAAGACAGACGACTTTGCAGCACGGAGGGCGATTGCGATAGCGTCGCGATGCGACGCGATTTCGCCCTTTCGTTGTAACGTCGGGCTTTTCGCGTAGCAACATTTTAGCCCTTTCAATACCGAAACTTTATGTATTCGGAGAGAAATCTGAATTTTTCATGAGTTTTTTTTTCTTTCTACATCGCTATATATAAGGGTTTAAGAGAATTTTGGGGCGCTTGAATAGACTGGTTTTTTGGCCGTAAAGAAGTTTACAGTTTGAAATCCGAGATTTTATGATGGAAATTACGGCTCTCGTATTATTAAGGAAAATATTATACTATATAAAATATATGGGATATATTAAAAGTATAACATTTTCCATGGATATGTATAAGGCTTCAGCATACGTGTATGCGTTAATTCTTCTTTTACCAAGAATATGGGCCATTTGATCACTTTAAATTTTAAATACATATTCTTGCATTTATTTGATGTAAATTTTTGAATTTTTCTCTTTGTTAATAATATGTGCCTCGTTACAAAATATCGCTTATAAAATTAGATAGTAGAATAATAAAGTAGTATAAATCTCGATATATACATATATTGATAAGTAATATAAATCTCAATATATACTATTGATCAACGCTCTTTATTAATTTCGAGACTTAAGCATAATTAAAATTTTATCATTTTTTACTCTTCAAAATTCCCGTCTTTGATATATAATGAGATATAATTATAAATTTAAAATAATCAACAGGTTTGCATATATTGACATATTTATATAAAAATTCTTATTTTTGGAAATAGCTTATTAATGACTACTAGTTTTATTACTATTACGTGAAAGTAGAGTTTTGTAGTTCTTGGTCCTATAGCCCGTGGCATTCATAGTTATCCACATTGATCCAAGTACGAGATAAATGGCATTGTGACGCATTAGGAACAATGTCAGCCACAGAGGTTCCATACTCTGGTATTGATCGAATTGAGTCTGCCAATTCAGACCGTCATTAACGTATTCGAGCGATTTGGTGCCTGACTAAGATTATTAGTGAGTTAAATACTCTCTAGTGTGTGTAATTTCCAAGTATACTCCATGCCAGGAAAATAAGGCAACGTGAGTGGATATTAGTTGCTATCAGTCTCTAATGAATTAGTTGATCCTTGAATATACTTGTGTATATTTGTAACGTAATTGGATATTTAATACTGAATATATATGTCAATCCTGTATTTTTTCCTTACATGCATTTATTTAACGTAATATTATATGAAGACTTTAATTAAATTGTGATTATAATTATCAGATATGCAAAAATTAAAAATTTTACAGTTTGGTACCGTAACATATATATTTCTTTCATTATTATTTCACCAAGACTGTATTTTATAAAGCATCTGATGATTTCTTTAAATTATATATATGTATACGTAGAAAGTTTTACGGTGACGCGAAACATTCAACGACTTTCGGAAGCAGCAAAGTGCAACCAAGAAACTACTTGCGAAAGTGCCTTGGCGTGGTCAGTTTTACACCATTGTTCTCGTAACATGGGCTCATCGTTAAATACGGGAGAACAACTAAAACAAGAAGACAAACTCATATAAATCTTTGCATAAAAACAAGGAAATTTATGATGCATTCCAACAGATTTTGGTATAGCGTACATACAAAAACGTATTTGTTGTAACGAATGTTGTAATAATATCACGCTATTTGTGAGAGCAGTAATTAAAACATACATATTTACAGCCCATATGTATAAAGGATTTAAATATATAAGAAATTTAATGCTTGCGTAAAAACAGATTAACATTGCTAATAACATAAAATAATCATCGGTCACATATTGATAAATTTTGTTTCGAAAAAAAGATAAGATAATTGAAATAACTAATAATATAAATATATAATAATTTGAATAAAATTAAATTTTTCTGGTAATAATGATTGTATCAAATATGAACATAAAATTATATCATTTTATACAATATCAGGATTGTACGCTCGATTGTTTTAAATATTTGTTACTGAAAAAATACTTTTTGTAATGTATAAATAACATCGATAACGAGAGAGAGAATAAAATTGAATATAAAGTATGCAATACATAATATACATATAATTAAAATTGTAATTAGAACGTGTCGTATATAAGATTGTTGTGATATCGTGGAAATTTGATTTTGTTTTTATAAAATAATTTTATTGTTAAAATATATTCAACTGAAACCCAATTATAGCATTAAAGCTGATTTTAAATAAACATTTCAATGATTTTGATTTTGGTCGATCCATCAAAGCGTATTCTCAATCTAACTCAATTTGTATACAACCAAATAAATTTTGTATCTTTATATAAATAATTTACCAGCCAAAATTAATACGTACGGATAAATGAGATTAGTTTTTAGTGATCTCGTCTATTTAATATATAATGTGTGGAAAATGATAAGCATCTATTTATAAAGTTTTTACCTTTAATCTGTAAATTTTGGTACTTGCTATTTGTTTACACTTTACAATAAAATATTGTGTTTTTAATAGACAGCATATTTCGCTATTTTTTTTCAAAGAACAAACGATGAAATTCAGCATACAATTATGGGGTTTATAAACTTTCCATGAAAATAATGCAATAATAAGAAAAAATATAAGCGCTATATATACATTCCACAGAACTAATTTCAATAAACACTACTAAAGTATTTTTTGAAGGAATAAATCAACTTTTCAAATTTCTAATCTAAAATAAAATTGTAAAAAATATTTACTTTATCATTTATATTACATCTTAATATTCGATTAATAGAAAAAGCTTAGTTATTGAGGCATTTATCCAAATAAGCGCTGCATCCTTGATTGGACATGTGTCCGATAAAATTTTATTTCACGATCTGCTAAAGACATACGACATCCCCTCGACCATTTCCGGCGATGTAGCTCCACATGAGAAATTGTTCCGCGGTAAGATACAGTCGTGCCCTGTGGCTCGGCGACGTAATCCGGTAATTTCTCTTTCCTGTCTAGTCTAGCTTGGGCGATGAGCCCGAGACGAGCACGAGAGCGAAGGTTAGGCAGGACCAATTAAAATGCCACTCGCGGGCCCCAATGCCTCCGCTGCTAATCAACTTGGAACCGCGCAATGTTTGGGTCATTAAGGTGCGCTTTCGGGGCCCGAATTTCCAAGCTGAATGTCCTTAAGCCAATTACATGGACTCTCCATTCCACTCCGGCATCCACCGCGACTTTAATTCCGCCGCCGCGGTAAAACGCCACCTTGATTAATCGATTCTGATTTAATTTCGAGGAAGGTACGAACTGCAACCGCACTGCTATCATGTCTTGTTGCGTGTTTATTTAATGGATGTATCGTAATAGATTGATATAATGTCGACGTATCATTAAAAATAATACTGGAGATGAAGTAAGATACAATTGCTGATTGAGATAAATTGGCACATCAAGACAGGATAATATACCAATATTTGAAAGAGGGAAGAAATAATCTATCAGATCTATATGATATGAAAAATTAATAACGTTTTTATTTTAATTTTCAATAAGTACTGATAATATGAAATATATATAATAAAGCGCTTTCGGGGCCCGAATTTCCAAGCTGAATGTCCTTAAGCCAATTACATGGACTCTCCATTCCACTCCGGCATCCACCGCGACTTTAATTCCGCCGCCGCGGTAAAACGCCACCTTGATTAATCGATTCTGATTTAATTTCGAGGAAGGTACGAACTGCAACCGCACTGCTATCATGTCTTGTTGCGTGTTTATTTAATGGATGTATCGTAATAGATTGATATAATGTCGACGTATCATTAAAAATAATACTGGAGATGAAGTAAGATACAATTGCTGATTGAGATAAATTGGCACATCAAGACAGGATAATATACCAATATTTGAAAGAGGGAAGAAATAATCTATCAGATCTATATGATATGAAAAATTAATAACGTTTTTATTTTAATTTTCAATAAGTACTGATAATATGAAATATATATAATAAATATATATTTAATATAATAGAGAGAGAGAGAGAGAGAGAGAGATCAAATTTCTTTTTTATATTTTAAGCTATTATTATTTTTTTTTATCTTTATACAATATTTCTCGTTACTACTTTCTTAAATTTGTTATAAAAGCAATTAATAAAGAATGTAGTCTAATGTGTGCTTCAAACATAGATTATATGTAATATATTTATTTAAATTATATTGCTTACATAATATTATATATAAATTTAATTTGTACTAATTGAGAAAGAGGGTTAATATAAGAATATTATATTAAAAATGCTACTGCTTATCTCGTCGTGTATATAAATAATTTTATAAAATAATTTTAAATATTGTTGAGAAAATAAAAGGAATGAAAAAAATCAAGGGTAAAAAACCGATCTTTTTTTCTTGTATAGTACAAACGAGCATAAAAGACATTTAACGATTGATCTATTTCTTTGCCATCGAAAGAGAGAGCCACCAAAGTTATCGAAGGCTAAAAATAACCCAACCTCGGGGTGGAGTGAAGTAATAGAGACGAAGGTCCTTTGGAACGTGGCTCTCGTGGCAATTCGGTCCTTCTGTCGACAACTTCAGATTCCCACCGCAAAATTGTAGAGGTAGGAAGCGAGCAATACTAAATTCTAGTACGTGATCGCGCGTGGTGCCGATATAGAATGGATCCGATATAAACGGAAAATATAACCCAAATCGAAAGGTCGCTCAAACCTGTGATTCGTATTTCGATTCAATGATTACTGTTTTCTTAACTTTATTAGCATTGCATACATATAATGTTTTAAAATTCGCATTTGTATCTTCTTAATGAGATTTTTTAATTAATTTAGAGTTACGTTTTATTTAACTAACTATAATATTTAAGCATTAATAGCTCTTTAATTTCTTCATAAATGGATTTCCTGAAGTCGGAGAAAATTATTATTTTTTTTTTTTCAAAATTTCTTTCAAATATTTCTTTTAAATATATTTATAATTATTAAACAAAACAGAAAAAATTAAAAAATATTTGAAATCTATGAAAAAAATAATGTATACATACATAGCCCTATTGTGCGTTAAAATTAATTATTCGTGAAAGGATTTTACATACTAAAACTCTCTCTTTCTCTTAATGTATACATATGTGTCAATATTCCTGAAGAGATTAATTATGCGATACAATAATATAAACATGTATTTGTACATAAACTGTTTCAAGAGGCGCACAAATGTGTGAATGGAAGTAGAAGGTCGTTAACATTATCAGAAATTATTATACGCATACAGAGACATATATGAATAGTTGTTATCTGTATTGTTAAGAGATGGATCGCGGAAATTGATTTATCAATGGTAAATAACGAGAAGAGAATAAATAACGAGCTCCAATAAATTGTAGCCGGATGTTTCCAGATTTATAATAATAGGGCACTGCGAGGAACACAGCCGTAGGATATATATCGGAAAGCATAAATCATAGAGCCTCCCACTGATCTCGGACCTTTTCCACGGATCTCATCATCAATTTCTTTCCGTTATCTCTACCAAGTATACGACCAAAAGTTGACATTAAGCACTCAATGTGTCATCGCAACGGTCATGTCTCGCCTCGTAAATTATATGTCAAAATAAATTTTCAGGCACATCGCAACAAGATACTTTATCTATTTTTAAATGCGGAAGTCGTAATTTCTCGATTGAGAATATCACGACGTGTTTAGAAGTAAAAGGTTTGGTGGTCTGCCATAGAGATGCAAATCAAATTATGTAAATCTTTATACGAAGGAAATAAAAGGCAATCAAGAGCCAATGCGGTAATTTGTGCACATGTAAACCTATTATTTATGTAATCTATTTATTATACATACAATATTTAATATATATTTTGAGATATAAAGATAAAAATATAAATATAAAGTAAAAATAAATAACATAAAACATTTAATTATATATATAAAGTTAATTTAAAAATATTTCGAAATATCTCAAATATATTTTTTGACCATTTTATAACATTGGGCAAAATATCTAGCTCTCGCATCCAATCCTTACGATTCCAAATCGAAAGATTAAATCTAAAGTCCCGGCTTGTGGTCAGCCAAGGGACAAACATCGGGAATTGAAATTCTTAACACTGAATGAGCGGGATAGGAAGTGACTAATAGGAAGTTCTGCCCCTATGGCGCTAAAGGGGTGACGAACGCCCGACCGCATACAGGAAATGTATCCAATGGACATGAATCGAAATAGCAATGAGGAATAGAGGCGAACAACGGTGAATAGACTGGCAACCGTGGCTTTTTGATTGCTATAACATATATTTTGAATTATCGCCATATTGAGTTATATGTTCTTACACAATGAAAATATTACTGTAATATATCTACAATTTTTGAAAAGTATATAATTGAATAAGTTTTTAAACATATCTTTCTTGCTTTTATGTCCAATAAAATATATAATGCAAATAAAGAAAGTATTATATCATTTATCTGCAAATTATGGTTGAAGAAAAAAACTGTTCTTTTATTTAATGACGTTATATTTTAATGTTGTTATATTTTTAACATCATTAAATAATGACGTTATTTTTTTCGCATTTATTTTGAACAATTTAAAGCGATTTTACGCTTTTCACGATAGTGATTAGTCCACTTATGTCTTCTTAGTTCTTTATATTTAACCGTAGAAGCAATGAAATATTGAGCATCCTTTCAAGTACGTTATCTCGATATTACATTTAAAAGATGAAACCAAGTCATGGTGGCTTCTAGTTAAAAGCCGGCTCTCCAAAACCTTTTTCCCACGTTAAGATTAAAAATCCGTCGACGAAGTAAGGAAGGGAGAAAGGAAGGAAGGGATCTCTTACGTGATCAAGAAAGTTCTTTGGTAATCATTAAACCGTCGAAGAACGTTCTCAACAAGGCCGACCGTCGGCGCTCCCGTGGTATTTTATTGAAAAATGCCGGGTTCTCTCCTGCCAGGGCTGATGGAACGAATGCCTGGATTAAGACCAGTAAAGGAGATCTTAGGATCTCTGATTTTTTTGCGAGTCGACCGGAAGAAAAATCTGTGGCCGGTCAGGCAAGGAAAAAAAAGTCTATGGAAGATGCGCGCGAAGTAAGATCAGTGACGAGGAAAATCAGAAAAGGCAGTGAAACTGAAACGCGCAAGAAAGAGAGAACAAATATAAAGAAATGAAAAGG
Source organism: Formica exsecta (assembly GCF_003651465.1). Taxonomy (NCBI): domain Eukaryota; kingdom Metazoa; phylum Arthropoda; class Insecta; order Hymenoptera; family Formicidae; genus Formica; species Formica exsecta. The sequence continues at coordinate 114,387 of NW_021849803.1, read as the reverse complement.
AGAGACGCTAGAGAAGTTGGGAAAACGAAAAAACTTGAGACTCAGTAAAGAATCGAGGGAGCAAGTGGGTTAGGCCAAGGGACAGTGGTTCTCGAGACGGCGAGAACGAAGGGTGGAGGGAAGCGAAGAAGCTGTAAGTCGGTAGGCGGGGGGTGGTGATCGAGTGGGACGAATTGACAAATTCCAGGGCGATCCTGGAACACGGCCAGGACCGCGATTTCTATCGCCGAGTATGCCGACAACAAACAGAAAAAGAATAACGGGCCGAAAGAACGCCCATGCTCGGGTCGGATCGAATGATCGATAGCCGCGAATAATGCTTGGGAAATCTTGGCAGCAAAAAGTATTTATCAGTATTATTCCTGTGGGAGCTTTGACGCTGTCCCGGTGATTAAAACTCAATACCCGACGATCTTCTAACAATTTTCTCAGACGAAACAAACGATTCAGACTTAATTTTAGACCAATGAATTAGTCTTTTTTCAAATGTGTGCAAATCAATGGATCAATGGAAAAAAGAATCTTGTGCATGCATATTAATCAATATATTAACATTTTCAATAAAATAATGTGTCAAAAATTACTAAAAATTTTATTAATTATCTTGATTTGAAATAGAGATGATTCGAAAGTAAAAGAGATTATTTATCCAACATATACGTTTGAGAAAGTTATCAGAACTAATATTTTATCACAAGATTTTTGTTTAATCAATTTAGTCAATCTATTTTATATAAATAGACTATTCTTAAAGATCTTATTTTTTTAGTGTGCAATTCAATAACATTGCATTTTATTATTATGAAAGCAGTATTGATGCGAATGAAAAATAAAGAAATAATGCATTAATGGACTGAAAAAAAATCAAGTGTTTTTGTTTTGCGAATAGCTGGAGGCTCGTAAAAATATTCTACCCGATTAAGTGGAAACTTTTTTAATTGGAAAACAGATCACGCGCAGCAAGGCGTCAGAATAATACTGATACGATGGAGAAGTAGTAGCGAACTGTTCTCGAAACGCTACTGTCAAAACAAAGACGCAATTTACCGATGGAATCATTGAATTAGGTTTTGTAAGCAAACGCAACAAATGGAAAGGAGACTTAACAATGTATTTATTTTTAATTTTGAGACTGTGTCATATACCAATGTATACTAGTAAACGGAGGGAGAATAATTAAAAATATAATTAATCAAGTATATCTGAATTTAATTAAGTCAAAAAAAATTTTTATCTACAAGTATATTGCTTTTCTAAAATCTGTTACCCATCTCATTAAAGAAAAAATTAACAATTGATTAAGAGATCGACAATATATATCGTAAAATGATCAAATATATGTTAAATATACAAATTATATAAGTTTTTAATTTTAGAGATAAATTATTTATAATTAGAGAATTTTTTTTTTTATAGTTAAATTATCAAGTTAAAATACAAATTTGTGAAAATTACGGTTGATGAAAAACACTCAGAATATTAACGTAGAAATATTTTATTGATCTGAGAGACATTTTAATTGCATCCTGGTGCATATCACGAATATCTATGTATTCGCATATATATGAACGCGACATCGAAGCGCCGAGCGTTGTAAGAGCCATTAATAAGAGTCGCTTAATTTCACGAGAACCCGCAGGCCTCAACTATTATCTGGAAAATGTAACTTGTTCGAAGAACGATTAAACGGAGGCCACGAAAATATGTCAACCCGCAGCGGCTTGCATCTGACGGGAAACCTATAGATGGAACACAACCATTAATGAGATGACAAATGTGTTCTTGTCGACGAGAAACGCACGCTTTGTGCGAAAATTGGATATTTAATATCATAATTTAAACTGTTATTAATTTAAACTGTTTATATCGATCTTTCACTGATTTTATTACAATAAACATTCTTGTCAACGTAATAAGCAAAGAGTCAAAGAAGAAAACCAATTAAGTTCAGGAACCGAACTTCTCTCAGGAAATATGACAAACGCATTATTCTTGAAAATTAAAATTGTATTACTTTCATAGATATATTTATTTGATTTGAAAGATGTATTCAATAGAATTTTCGATCTGTGACAGTTTCATCTCTGTTGTAAATATATATTATATAATTTGCTTAATTTGTACAATAAAAATCTAAAAAATGTGGAAACTAAATTGAATTGTATTTTCTTTTTGCTCTTTAATTACTGCCTGTCATTGACAGATTATTTCTTCGCTTAGTCTCATTTGATAAATTGAACAATATGGTTTTAACCGAAAGATGTAATAATCCCGATGTAATTTCAGGTGAACTGCCAGCCGCCGTGCACGACGGCAACGGAGTTTCGAGAGCGTTCCTTAATCTTTGGCTGGTTCACCTGACGATGAGCTATGTCTTCACCAGATGACAGTATTAAGGTGAGTGATAATACAGAGAAAGTTTTCAGCAAACTTTGTCGGAATATATATTTTTTTGACAAAAATAACAAGGTATATTGTCATGAGATATGATACCACACTTTACATATTATGATTTTAATATCGAAGAAAAAAGCGGGATTTATGATGTATTACATATGAGTTTCAGATTTTTTAATGAGAAATTCTCTCTCTCTCTCTCTATTTTAAAAGAGCCAATTATTTTTGCTTTGGCAAAATTCAAATTTTAAAGTGCATTAAAGTTACATAAACGCACTTATAAACTCATGCAATATGTATGTAAGTGCATATAAAGTATATGTAGGTATAATTTTTATAGCTGATGTTATTTTAATAAGTTTTTCAATATTATAAACTTTTAATCTAATTTTTTAATATAAATTTGTGATATACTTTTTAATATTATTAACTTATCCGTAATTTGAAAAAATAATTATCTCTATATAAGATTATTTTTTGTTCTTATATTTAAAAAAAATGTTAACCGGAAAAATATAAAAGTAAATGAATGAAAATAGGGAAAGTTGTCTTTCTCATGAAACTTCTGAATATAATACGAGAATGTGAAAGTATGAACGACCTCGCAATTTCGAACCCTGAAAATTGCTTTGCGGATTATTAAATAATCATGCCCGATAATCCACTACCGTGAAATTGGCATATCGAAATTTGTTTGAAAATAATCCACACCGCTGTTGAAAATCGTTATGATGCCGTCATGAATTGTTGCAATAAAATTAAGATGCCGCATTTATATTATGATTATTCTGAATTATTTGAATAGTTTTCATAATGCTTCATAAAACGCTTTAGGCGGTTGTCGAAAATAATTTCTTGTTTTCCTGGAAAATCTTCGTTAAATCTCCCTTCAACCTTTTCGAGTTTATCATACCTTTTCATGTTGCTTTTTTTGCAGGCTGACCATATACTCTTTGTTTTCTCATGGTACAAGTTGTCTTTCTTTTTCTGACAATTTTGGTCTTTTTTTTATGTAGCCGCCTAAATCCGAGTTTTAGATGAGTTCTCAGGAAGCTCATCGACTTATAAAAAGCTCGAGCCAACAGAGTTTCTGGGTTAACGCGAAATATACATATTTCCGCGAGAGAAGAAAAGAAGAGCGAAAGGATCACCGTGGCTTCTCGGAGATATCGAATCCCTTATGCGATAGCGAATCGATCGACATGAATGTTATTTTGAATAACTTCGGATCAGAAACAGGATTTTATTTCAAAAATGTTTAGTTGAGAAACGAAATAAATAATGATATTTTTTGAATGTTTGAAAGACTGCATAACAATTAAATATATGCAAAATACATATCGTATATTTAAAATGATTTTTGTGGTATACAATATTCGCAAAAATTCGCATACTTCTTTTCGACTACATATTTTTCCACAAATCAGATTTACAGTGCATAAATAGAATTTGTAGCATTCATATTTTTCCTCATTCTAATTATGTATAATTTTATGTAAGATATAAATTGAATAATTTAAGATAGAGAAAATTTAAACAAAATTATTTGCATTTTTATTTATATATAGTGTTATACATAACTCTATATATCATGTACTAATTACGTCATTGCTTATGCATTTTGATTCTTATTTGCTGTTTTCCTTTGATTCCAAAGTTTTTCGGCTAATTATGTGAAGACTTCAATTAAAGTTTTAATGATATTAATAACTTCCAATTTTATTTCAAGCACCAGCATTTTCGACCGGTAATGAAATCACGTGATGGGGTTGCCGTTATCGGAAATTTTATTAGAGCCACGTAATCCGATGTTTCGTCGATGAGCTTTTTTTCTCGTGCATCGTATACGTAATTACATGAGACACTAACTAATTAAAAACGGCTAACTAGAGCAAAAAATGAGATGACGTTCTTCGAAGGTATTATTAGAAAGGTAAATGTGGCATTCTACAAATTTAAATAATTGCATTCCAACTTTATTTGATTAATCAGCAAGTAAAATGTTTTACGAAATCTGAAAAAAAGAAACAAACTTTTAAATATACTTTCTTTATATATATATTTTTTGCAGCTGAAAAAGTGTAACGAAAAAACCGTTTATTCGGAAGATTATATAAATCCCATAGAGAGAAAAGTTGCTCTAGATTGCTAATTTATGTTTATGAGTATGTTATCGTGATTTTAAATTTTTTAGATATAGACTTAAATTGTCGAAAATCACGATTCAAATTGAAACAATTTGCTTAAATGAAATTTAAATGCGCCAAAATTTACGCTTTGATGGACAATATTTATTTGCTCAATTATTAGTTGCTCGATCATAAGAATTAAGTATTGTAAACAACATGAAAATTTACAACTTCAGCCTTTATTATTATTTATATGATTTCACCTCTGTGTCAAATAACTTCCAACTTAATTACAAACAAAATGTATATTTGTTATATTATTTATTGGATGTTTTGTAATTATTTTCGCATCCATGCACAATTTAAAAAAATAAAGAATAATTGTTTTCATCTAATTATTACATCGAAATAATCGAATGTATGGAGACTCTCTCCAATTTATTTTATTATCGATATATTGAATTAAAGTGAAACTTATATTTGTAGAATTTTTATTGAAATTTTTTGCAATATGATATGTATGACAGCCTTTTGTAAAACTAAATTTTGCAAAATGTAATAAATGCTACTTTGTATTATACAAAAAATATTACGCGAATATTTTTTTATTCCGCATATACATATTTTATTATATTTGTTCGTTTATATATTTGTTACAATTTAAAATATTATTGCATTAAGCAAATTTTTTTATTAAAAATTCTACTTGAAAATATAATTAAATTTTTCTATAATAGGATATTAGGCTTCTTTTTGTATCAAAATTAAGAAATAAAAATATAAAAATAATTTATAGCAACATATAATTAAATATTTTCAAATAAATTATTTTAACAATTTATTTTTATAGTAGGAAAACTGTTAGGCTTCAAACTTAATTTTTAACTAATTGTTATATACCCGAACAGAGAGAGAGAGAGAGAGAAAAAAAGAGAGAGAGCATATGGATTCTTAAATAGCTTCCAACTTAAATTGCTCAAAACTGGCTTCTGCGTGGTGTGTGGTTTCCTTTTATATAAATGTTGAAAATTACTTTAACTAGGTAAACTAAAGCTAAGTTCTGCATTTATCTTCGACTTCATATTTTTAACTGTTTGCAATCGTCAATTAATTAAGCATTTCAGAAAAATCTTGCATTAGCACATACATAATTTTTTTATTACGATAATTTATTGCGCTATAAGACTTAGCAAAATTATTACCCTGTATTATCGCTTGTCCACTACGTGACAACAATTTCACTTGCGTATTACCGAGCTTCCAGCTGTTATCGAGAAATGAATGGCGTTGCGTACCAACGATAATTGCAAGTTTTCGCGCGTTTGCCATCGAAGCGGCGGGATCGCGCAACCGCATCATAAAGCAACGCGAGCGCCGGATCATCCATATCGCGGCTCTCGAATGCGTAACGTGAATTAACCGATATTCATAATTCAAGCTTTTATCGTCGCCGCGTCGAATCCCCCATTGTGAAGATATAATTTCGCGATGAACCGCGGGAGGAAGCGGGGATTCGGGCGAGGTGACGGGGATGGTGAATGCGGGGGGTGAAGGAACAGAGGGTTGGAAAGGGGGAGGGAAAGGGGGTTGATGCTGCGGCATTGCCGTATGACGGCTTCCGCGGAAACTATAGCTTATACGATATAGTTTCTACCGCGGTATCTCTCACCTCTGCGCTTTCATTATCAGCCGCCATAGATCACGGCGTGAGCTCCTATGACGTCACATCCGTCCATCCCTCATCGCAAAACACCGTTGTTATAGGTGGGTACAACACACAACGAGAGAGAGAGAGAGAGAGAGAGAGAGGAGTACACTACTCTTTC
>NW_021849803.1:64946-107732 GCF_003651465.1 Formica exsecta | reverse complement strand
TGAAAGCCCCGCCTCTGTTCTCTCCGACGAGCTTCTATTTCGGTCATGACTCCTTCGTTTTCTTCCTGGTAGACCAATACCATATCGATTCTTCGATGACCGTCGCTAAAAATTATCATATTGAGTCAAGTAATGGCGCCAAATAATTAGCGAATAATGCAGAAAGATATTAAACGGAAAGTATCAAAAGTGACCCATTATTTTGTTTTTAAGCTCGAGCTTAAAGTTTAACCTCTTCAAGGACGGATTTACGGATACCGGAAAAATTATTCCATATCATTTTTTTAAAAAATATTTCTTTTAAATATATTTATAATTATTAAACAAAACAGAAAAAATTAAAAAATATTTGAAATCTATGAAAAAAATAATGTATACATACATAGCCCTATTGTGCGTTAAAATTAATTATTCGTGAAAGGATTTTACATACTAAAACTCTCTCTTTCTCTTAATGTATACATATGTGTCAATATTCCTGAAGAGATTAATTATGCGATACAATAATATAAACATGTATTTGTACATAAACTGTTTCAAGAGGCGCACAAATGTGTGAATGGAAGTAGAAGGTCGTTAACATTATCAGAAATTATTATACGCATACAGACACATATATGAATAGTTGTTATCTGTATTGTTAAGAGATGGATCGCGGAAATTGATTTATCAATGGTAAATAACGAGAAGAGAATAAATAACGAGCTCCAATAAATTGTAGCCGGATGTTTCCAGATTTATAATAATAGGGCACTGCGAGGAACACAGCCGTAGGATATATATCGGAAAGCATAAATCATAGAGCCTCCCACTGATCTCGGACCTTTTCCACGGATCTCATCATCAATTTCTTTCCGTTATCTCTACCAAGTATACGACCAAAAGTTGACATTAAGCACTCAATGTGTCATCGCAACGGTCATGTCTCGCCTCGTAAATTATATGTCAAAATAAATTTTCAGGCACATCGCAACAAGATACTTTATCTATTTTTAAATGCGGAAGTCGTAACTTCTCGATTGAGAATATCACGACGTGTTTAGAAGTAAAAGATTTGGTGGTCTGCCATAGAGATGCAAATCAAATTATGTAAATCTTTATACGAAGGAAATAAAAGGCAATCAAGAGCCAATGCGGTAATTTGTGCACATGTAAACCTATTATTTATGTAATCTATTTATTATACATACAATATTTAATATATATTTTGAGATATAAAGATAAAAATATAAATATAAAGTAAAAATAAATAACATAAAACATTTAATTATATATATAAAGTTAATTTAAAAATATTTCGAAATATCTCAAATATATTTTTTGACCATTTTATAACATTGGGCAAAATATCTAGCTCTCGCATCCAATCCTTACGATTCCAAATCGAAAGATTAAATCTAAAGTCCCGGCTTGTGGTCAGCCAAGGGACAAACATCGGGAATTGAAATTCTTAACACTGAATGAGCGGGATAGGAAGTGACTAATAGGAAGTTCTGCCCCTATGGCGCTAAAGGGGTGACGAACGCCCGACCGCATACAGGAAATGTATCCAATGGACATGAATCGAAATAGCAATGAGGAATAGAGGCGAACAACGGTGAATAGACTGGCAACCGTGGCTTTTTGATTGCTATAACATATATTTTGAATTATCGCCATATTGAGTTATATGCTCTTACACAATGAAAATATTACTGTAATATATCTACAATTTTTGAAAAGTATATAATTGAATAAGTTTTTAAACATATCTTTCATGCTTTTATGTCCAATAAAATATATAATGCAAATAAAGAAAGTATTATATCATTTATCTGCAAATTATGGTTGAAGAAAAAAACTGTTCTTTTATTTAATGACGTTATATTTTAATGTTGTTATATTTTTAACATCATTAAATAATGACGTTATTTTTTTCGCATTTATTTTGAACAATTTAAAGCGATTTTACGCTTTTCACGATAGTGATTAGTCCACTTATGTCTTCTTAGTTCTTTATATTTAACCGTAGAAGCAATGAAATATTGAGCATCCTTTCAAGTACGTTATCTCGATATTACATTTAAAAGATGAAACCAAGTCATGGTGGCTTCTAGTTAAAAGCCGGCTCTCCAAAACCTTTTTCCCACGTTAAGATTAAAAATCCGTCGACGAAGTAAGGAAGGGAGAAAGGAAGGAAGGGATCTCTTACGTGATCAAGAAAGTTCTTTGGTAATCATTAAACCGTCGAAGAACGTTCTCAACAAGGCCGACCGTCGGCGCTCCCGTGGTATTTTATTGAAAAATGCCGGGTTCTCTCCTGCCAGGGCTGATGGAACGAATGCCTGGATTAAGATCAGTAAAGGAGATCTTAGGATCTCTGATTTTTTTGCGAGTCGACCGGAAGAAAAATCTGTGGCCGGTCAGGCAAGGAAAAAAAAGTCTATGGAAGATGCGCGCGAAGTAAGATCAGTGACGAGGAAAATCAGAAAAGGCAGTGAAACTGAAACGCGCAAGAAAGAGAGAACAAATATAAAGAAATGAAAAGGAGAGACGCTAGAGAAGTTGGGAAAACGAAAAAACTTGAGACTCAGTAAAGAATCGAGGGAGCAAGTGGGTTAGGCCAAGGGACAGTGGTTCTCGAGACGGCGAGAACGAAGGGTGGAGGGAAGCGAAGAAGCTGTAAGTCGGTAGGCGGGGGGTGGTGATCGAGTGGGACGAATTGACAAATTCCAGGGCGATCCTGGAACACGGCCAGGACCGCGATTTCTATCGCCGAGTATGCCGACAACAAACAGAAAAAGAATAACGGGCCGAAAGAACGCCCATGCTCGGGTCGGATCGAATGATCGATAGCCGCGAATAATGCTTGGGAAATCTTGGCAGCAAAAAGTATTTATCAGTATTATTCCTGTGGGAGCTTTGACGCTGTCCCGGTGATTAAAACTCAATACCCGACGATCTTCTAACAATTTTCTCAGACGAAACAAACGATTCAGACTTAATTTTAGACCAATGAATTAGTCTTTTTTCAAATGTGTGCAAATCAATGGATCAATGGAAAAAAGAATCTTGTGCATGCATATTAATCAATATATTAACATTTTCAATAAAATAATGTGTCAAAAATTACTAAAAATTTTATTAATTATCTTGATTTGAAATAGAGATGATTCGAAAGTAAAAGAGATTATTTATCCAACATATACGTTTGAGAAAGTTATCAGAACTAATATTTTATCACAAGATTTTCGTTTAATCAATTTAGTCAATCTATTTTATATAAATAGACTATTCTTAAAGATCTTATTTTTTTAGTGTGCAATTCAATAACATTGCATTTTATTATTATGAAAGCAGTATTGATGCGAATGAAAAATAAAGAAATAATGCATTAAAGGACTGAAAAAAAATCAAGTGTTTTTGTTTTGCGAATAGCTGGAGGCTCGTAAAAATATTCTACCCGATTAAGTGGAAACTTTTTTAATTGGAAAACAGATCACGCGCAGCAAGGCGTCAGAATAATACTGATACGATGGAGAAGTAGTAGCGAACTGTTCTCGAAACGCTACTGTCAAAACAAAGACGCAATTTACCGATGGAATCATTGAATTAGGTTTTGTAAGCAAACGCAACAAATGGAAAGGAGACTTAACAATGTATTTATTTTTAATTTTGAGACTGTGTCATATACCAATGTATACTAGTAAACGGAGGGAGAATAATTAAAAATATAATTAATCAAGTATATCTGAATTTAATTAAGTCAAAAAAAATTTTTATCTACAAGTATATTGCTTTTCTAAAATCTGTTACCCATCTCATTAAAGAAAAAATTAACAATTGATTAAGAGATCGACAATATATATCGTAAAATGATCAAATATATGTTAAATATACAAATTATATAAGTTTTTAATTTTAGAGATAAATTATTTATAATTAGAGAATTTTTTTTTTTATAGTTAAATTATCAAGTTAAAATACAAATTTGTGAAAATTACGGTTGATGAAAAACACTCAGAATATTAACGTAGAAATATTTTATTGATCTGAGAGACATTTTAATTGCATCCTGGTGCATATCACGAATATCTATGTATTCGCATATATATGAACGCGACATCGAAGCGCCGAGCGTTGTAAGAGCCATTAATAAGAGTCGCTTAATTTCACGAGAACCCGCAGGCCTCAACTATTATCTGGAAAATGTAACTTGTTCGAAGAACGATTAAACGGAGGCCACGAAAATATGTCAACCCGCAGCGGCTTGCATCTGACGGGAAACCTATAGATGGAACACAACCATTAATGAGATGACAAATGTGTTCTTGTCGACGAGAAACGCACGCTTTGTGCGAAAATTGGATATTTAATATCATAATTTAAACTGTTATTAATTTAAACTGTTTATATCGATCTTTCACTGATTTTATTACAATAAACATTCTTGTCAACGTAATAAGCAAAGAGTCAAAGAAGAAAACCAATTAAGTTCAGGAACCGAACTTCTCTCAGGAAATATGACAAACGCATTATTCTTGAAAATTAAAATTGTATTACTTTCATAGATATATTTATTTGATTTGAAAGATGTATTCAATAGAATTTTCGATCTGTGACAGTTTCATCTCTGTTGTAAATATATATTATATAATTTGCTTAATTTGTACAATAAAAATCTAAAAAATGTGGAAACTAAATTGAATTGTATTTTCTTTTTGCTCTTTAATTACTGCCTGTCATTGACAGATTATTTCTTCGCTTAGTCTCATTTGATAAATTGAACAATATGGTTTTAACCGAAAGATGTAATAATCCCGATGTAATTTCAGGTGAACTGCCAGCCGCCGTGCACGACGGCAACGGAGTTTCGAGAGCGTTCCTTAATCTTTGGCTGGTTCACCTGACGATGAGCTATGTCTTCACCAGATGACAGTATTAAGGTGAGTGATAATACAGAGAAAGTTTTCAGCAAACTTTGTCGGAATATATATTTTTTTGACAAAAATAACAAGGTATATTGTCATGAGATATGATACCACACTTTACATATTATGATTTTAATATCGAAGAAAAAAGCGGGATTTATGATGTATTACATATGAGTTTCAGATTTTTTAATGAGAAATTCTCTCTCTCTCTCTCTATTTTAAAAGAGCCAATTATTTTTGCTTTGGCAAAATTCAAATTTTAAAGTGCATTAAAGTTACATAAACGCACTTATAAACTCATGCAATATGTATGTAAGTGCATATAAAGTATATGTAGGTATAATTTTTATAGCTGATGTTATTTTAATAAGTTTTTCAATATTATAAACTTTTAATCTAATTTTTTAATATAAATTTGTGATATACTTTTTAATATTATTAACTTATCCGTAATTTGAAAAAATAATTATCTCTATATAAGATTATTTTTTGTTCTTATATTTAAAAAAAATGTTAACCGGAAAAATATAAAAGTAAATGAATGAAAATAGGGAAAGTTGTCTTTCTCATGAAACTTCTGAATATAATACGAGAATGTGAAAGTATGAACGACCTCGCAATTTCGAACCCTGAAAATTGCTTTGCGGATTATTAAATAATCATGCCCGATAATCCACTACCGTGAAATTGGCATATCGAAATTTGTTTGAAAATAATCCACACCGCTGTTGAAAATCGTTATGATGCCGTCATGAATTGTTGCAATAAAATTAAGATGCCGCATTTATATTATGATTATTCTGAATTATTTGAATAGTTTTCATAATGCTTCATAAAACGCTTTAGGCGGTTGTCGAAAATAATTTCTTGTTTTCCTGGAAAATCTTCGTTAAATCTCCCTTCAACCTTTTCGAGTTTATCATACCTTTTCATGTTGCTTTTTTTGCAGGCTGACCATATACTCTTTGTTTTCTCATGGTACAAGTTGTCTTTCTTTTTCTGACAATTTTGGTCTTTTTTTTATGTAGCCGCCTAAATCCGAGTTTTAGATGAGTTCTCAGGAAGCTCATTGACTTATAAAAAGCTCGAGCCAACAGAGTTTCTGGGTTAACGCGAAATATACATATTTCCGCGAGAGAAGAAAAGAAGAGCGAAAGGATCACCGTGGCTTCTCGGAGATATCGAATCCCTTATGCGATAGCGAATCGATCGACATGAATGTTATTTTGAATAACTTCGGATCAGAAACAGGATTTTATTTCAAAAATGTTTAGTTGAGAAACGAAATAAATAATGATATTTTTTGAATGTTTGAAAGACTGCATAACAATTAAATATATGCAAAATACATATCGTATATTTAAAATGATTTTTGTGGTATACAATATTCGCAAAAATTCGCATACTTCTTTTCGACTACATATTTTTCCACAAATCAGATTTACAGTGCATAAATAGAATTTGTAGCATTCATATTTTTCCTCATTCTAATTATGTATAATTTTATGTAAGATATAAATTGAATAATTTAAGATAGAGAAAATTTAAACAAAATTATTTGCATTTTTATTTATATATAGTGTTATACATAACTCTATATATCATGTACTAATTACGTCATTGCTTATGCATTTTGATTCTTATTTGCTGTTTTCCTTTGATTCCAAAGTTTTTCGGCTAATTATGTGAAGACTTCAATTAAAGTTTTAATGATATTAATAACTTCCAATTTTATTTCAAGCACCAGCATTTTCGACCGGTAATGAAATCACGTGATGGGGTTGCCGTTATCGGAAATTTTATTAGAGCCACGTAATCCGATGTTTCGTCGATGAGCTTTTTTTCTCGTGCATCGTATACGTAATTACATGAGACACTAACTAATTAAAAACGGCTAACTAGAGCAAAAAATGAGATGACGTTCTTCGAAGGTATTATTAGAAAGGTAAATGTGGCATTCTACAAATTTAAATAATTGCATTCCAACTTTATTTGATTAATCAGCAAGTAAAATGTTTTACGAAATCTGAAAAAAAGAAACAAACTTTTAAATATACTTTCTTTATATATATATTTTTTGCAGCTGAAAAAGTGTAACGAAAAAACCGTTTATTCGGAAGATTATATAAATCCCATAGAGAGAAAAGTTGCTCTAGATTGCTAATTTATGTTTATGAGTATGTTATCGTGATTTTAAATTTTTTAGATATAGACTTAAATTGTCGAAAATCACGATTCAAATTGAAACAATTTGCTTAAATGAAATTTAAATGCGCCAAAATTTACGCTTTGATGGACAATATTTATTTGCTCAATTATTAGTTGCTCGATCATAAGAATTAAGTATTGTAAACAACATGAAAATTTACAACTTCAGCCTTTATTATTATTTATATGATTTCACCTCTGTGTCAAATAACTTCCAACTTAATTACAAACAAAATGTATATTTGTTATATTATTTATTGGATGTTTTGTAATTATTTTCGCATCCATGCACAATTTAAAAAAATAAAGAATAATTGTTTTCATCTAATTATTACATCGAAATAATCGAATGTATGGAGACTCTCTCCAATTTATTTTATTATCGATATATTGAATTAAAGTGAAACTTATATTTGTAGAATTTTTATTGAAATTTTTTGCAATATGATATGTATGACAGCCTTTTGTAAAACTAAATTTTGCAAAATGTAATAAATGCTACTTTGTATTATACAAAAAATATTACGCGAATATTTTTTTATTCCGCATATACATATTTTATTATATTTGTTCGTTTATATATTTGTTACAATTTAAAATATTATTGCATTAAGCAAATTTTTTTATTAAAAATTCTACTTGAAAATATAATTAAATTTTTCTATAATAGGATATTAGGCTTCTTTTTGTATCAAAATTAAGAAATAAAAATATAAAAATAATTTATAGCAACATATAATTAAATATTTTCAAATAAATTATTTTAACAATTTATTTTTATAGTAGGAAAACTGTTAGGCTTCAAACTTAATTTTTAACTAATTGTTATATACCCGAACAGAGAGAGAGAGAGAGAGAAAAAAAGAGAGAGAGCATATGGATTCTTAAATAGCTTCCAACTTAAATTGCTCAAAACTGGCTTCTGCGTGGTGTGTGGTTTCCTTTTATATAAATGTTGAAAATTACTTTAACTAGGTAAACTAAAGCTAAGTTCTGCATTTATCTTCGACTTCATATTTTTAACTGTTTGCAATCGTCAATTAATTAAGCATTTCAGAAAAATCTTGCATTAGCACATACATAATTTTTTTATTACGATAATTTATTGCGCTATAAGACTTAGCAAAATTATTACCCTGTATTATCGCTTGTCCACTACGTGACAACAATTTCACTTGCGTATTACCGAGCTTCCAGCTGTTATCGAGAAATGAATGGCGTTGCGTACCAACGATAATTGCAAGTTTTCGCGCGTTTGCCATCGAAGCGGCGGGATCGCGCAACCGCATCATAAAGCAACGCGAGCGCCGGATCATCCATATCGCGGCTCTCGAATGCGTAACGTGAATTAACCGATATTCATAATTCAAGCTTTTATCGTCGCCGCGTCGAATCCCCCATTGTGAAGATATAATTTCGCGATGAACCGCGGGAGGAAGCGGGGATTCGGGCGAGGTGACGGGGATGGTGAATGCGGGGGGTGAAGGAACAGAGGGTTGGAAAGGGGGAGGGAAAGGGGGTTGATGCTGCGGCATTGCCGTATGACGGCTTCCGCGGAAACTATAGCTTATACGATATAGTTTCTACCGCGGTATCTCTCACCTCTGCGCTTTCATTATCAGCCGCCATAGATCACGGCGTGAGCTCCTATGACGTCACATCCGTCCATCCCTCATCGCAAAACACCGTTGTTATAGGTGGGTACAACACACAACGAGAGAGAGAGAGAGAGAGAGAGAGAGGAGTACACTACTCTTTCCCTTTCGCCACAGCTCGCAACCACCCCAACTTCCCTTCCCTTCCCGTTCCGACCGCGAACCCACGAGACGCCCTTGTCTCTGTCATTCTCGACGAGCACGTACGGTTTCGATCGCTCGAGCACCGACAAACCGCCGAATTAAATCCGGTGACATCCTTCACTATCGCGAAGTGTGTCTGACGTCGTGTGTAATTCGCCGTGTGTGTGCACATGACGAGAGACGCGATGCCGCGCTTGGCTTTACCGCCGCACCGCGTTACGCACGCGATCTGTAAAGCAAGATTAATGCTATCGTCGAGATGGAGTCGTAAAATCGTTCCGCGCGTTTTCCACATTCTCAGAGAATTCGCGGTTGGAATTCGATGCGGGTGAACAATTTTTCCGGAAGCGCTTCAACGCAACGCTTTGCGGGGATTTTGTTCAACGTGATTGTTATCGCGACGATTTTATATTTAAAAGAGCTAACGGGTTTATACTTGAAACGATCAATATCTAAAAACACAAACGAGCAATATTGTTATGTAGTTTAGAAACTAGAATAACATGTACAGTATATCTTAGATTTCTTAAAGAATAATTATCCGTTGCTTTTTTTTTATCGTGTAAAAAAGAATAAACATATTCAGTCGGTAGAAAATAGCAATTGTTTAAAACAAACATATACAAATGTAATATTGAAAATAAAAAGCTTTTGGGATTTTAATAAAATAACAGATAAGTTAAGATGTTAATGCTACATTTATAAAACAATTATTATTTATGTGCAATGTATGCAATCTTAGAATTAACATTTTTCACATGTATCAAATGATATTTTGAACTAAAAGTTACCTAATTATTTCACGGAAAATATCCTCATTCGAGCACGAATCGAGCTATAAAATCGCAAGGCAGGTGTCCGCTATTATCCGATGACATGTGGCATGTGCATGACGTCCGGCAATTTGAAAATGACGTCATGCCGTGGCATTCGTCGAGTATGTCACTCACACGCGTAACATAAACATACATGGCCTCACTTCTATTTAATTAAAAAAATGCATGCACTAAATATTTTCATTGAACGAGAACGGTATGCACATTGGCGACCTGATTTTTTAAATATATCTGCATTCCTGCTTTCCTGCAATCGGAAAATTGGTATTTATTTATACGCTATCTTTTATTAGCTGATGCTTATTATTATTATTTTCTTTTGCTGAAATTTTATTGGACATTTTTTTCTTTTTATCACAAAAACTAATTATTAGGAAAAGAAACTTTTGACCTGCTAAATTAATATATAATAAAACTCCTTACAAAATAGATTTGACGAACGTGTTTGTATAAGAACGTGTTTGATAAATATGTTTGTATAAGTTTTATGATACGTCTATTTATAATAATTGAATAAATCTTGAAATAAAAAAATAGAATTACTACATTTTTTATAGCATATTCAGAAAATTTGTAGGTACTTGCTTCAGAGATTTATCTGGCATTAAATAAAAGTGGTATAATAAAATCCGTGTGGCAGGCTAACTTTACGTCTTATATATTATATCTGATTGACGCGAGGTCTTTTTCTTTACGATTGCGATGCAATAGGAGGAACAATGTACGAAAGTGGCACGATCTCAGGTGTAAACAGCTTAAGAGCCGTGATTCATCGGTTTAATCCAATTACGCAACGTCTTGCCTTATCTCGAGAGACGCAGGCTGGTTCAAGCAAATTTCATAAATTTTAATCGTTCGCCTCCGCAGAATCTCGCCGCCGCTATTCCTCTGAAAAATGGGAAACTTTTCGTAGGCCTTATCGGTTAACCCATTCAGGATAATCTGAATTTATTAAGAGAAAATTTTAAATTTTTATTCCTTGTGATTTTGCATAACTATAGTGATTTATTTTTATCTGAAAATATGGATAAAATCAATACAATTGCTGATAAAGGGTTTCTTACAGTTTTCTTATTTCTTTTTTTTAACATTTTTAAAATAATTGTTTAGGCATAATGTCGATTACTTTTATTATCTATTGTATCTAAAAAGAAAAACCTAAAAGAATGAATTATTATGTTGAAATTAATATCTTTAATTAAGTTACTTGTATATTTTTCATACAATTGGAAAGCAGATTCTGAGATCTGAGAAATTCTATATATCTTATGTGTGTGTGTGTATGTAGTATATCTCGCATCTTAAATTATTTTATATTTTGCCATCGATAATATGCCGTTTTATCAAATAAATTATTTATGTGACAATTAATATAAAGAATATTAAAAACAAATATAAAATCAGAGATACACAAGAATTTTCCAATTCTTTATTTGTTTAAACACATCAGAAATGGTACGGTGTTATTTAAATTATAAATTGAAACATAATAATAAAATAATCACATATCACATACAAGGATGTGTTATAAAACTTTCAATTATAAAATTTTTTGCAGGTACAAAAAGGAAAGTGTCCATAATAAGATACATTGAGAGCGATAGAGTTAATATAAAAAAGAAATGTGCGTTGTTTATATTGGTATACCGTTATAACCCGTTCTTTATGTTTTTGCGGCAAAGCTACGATACAGAACTGTCAATTAGCATGAGGCAAGTGCCAATTACTCGCTCCAAACTGCATAAAGCGGATTTAGCATTAAATCCCTCGACGTGTCTACTCCGACTTCCGTTTAAGCTATCAACTGGATAACTTTCTCGGTTAAAACATCCAATCTCAATATGATGCGTGTGTGTGAGTGTGGCAAATAAAGAAAAAATGTTTAAAAGTAATTTCTGTCCAAATTGTACAATTAGTGGCGATATAACTTTTATTCTCCGTTAAACGCGATTAAAATCCTCAATTAAAAACTTACCGTATTTAATTTTACGTAAAATGAATAACAGCCGTAAACGTATGAGATATCAGAAGAACTGAGGTATATATATATATGAATTTGTAATATCTCGTACGTCGGACCATCCTTTCGAGAGATGAACATATCAATCGAGAACATGGATTTTTCCGAATATAATAATATCAAAATGACACTGGTACTTGCACTTGATGTACAGATCTCGATATTTCATATGAATTTTTCGGCCAAAAAGGTGTCACTTTTCGAGACGCCATGTTTGTCCAGGTTCACTGATACGCCGCTAGGCTATGCTGCTAGTCCGTTTTCCAGGTTCACTGATACGCCGCTCGGTTATGCTGCTAGTCCGTTTTCCAGGTTCACTGATACGCCGCTCGGTTATGCTGCTAGTCCGTTTTCCAGGTTCACTGATACGCCGCTCGGTTATGCTGCTAGTCCGTTTTCCAGGTTCACTGATACGCCGCTCGGTTATGCTGCTAGTCCGTTTTCCAGGTTCACTGATACGCCGCTCGGTTATGCTGCTAGTCCGTTTTCCAGGTTCACTGATACGCCGCTAGACGTATGTCGCTTTGTTCGCAAGACGCCATATTATTCCAGATTCATTGATATGTATACGCACGCTGAGGTATATATATATATATATATATATATTATATACGCATATTATTTATAGAAATAAATATAACAATCCGGACAGAAAATTTAATGAAAAATTTATCGATTTAATAGCTGATCGCAAATTTCTATTAAACGAAAATTAATACCCTTGATAGAGCATAATGAGCTAAAAAGTCAGTAATAATTCAATAGACATTTTCTGCTTTATGCAATAAATTACGTGCTTTTATACCGATCCGATAATTCGGCACCGAAATTTTCTCGATCATCGGAAAAAGAACTTTAATGTGGATTAATTTATAAATTAATTCACGTTTGATTAAAGTTTCATTATCTATTCTTCTGTGCCGACTCATGCGACTAACGAATCTATCGCGCTGCGAAGTATCAATAAAATAGCGCTTCAGTGCGGTAAATTTTAAGCGAATCATGTTTCCTTTCGACTGCTTGCAGTCATTAACAAGCGAATCGTCAAACTCTTTGTCACTTCCATCTTGTTGATGTAATTTATAACGCCAATTAAAATTTAGTATCAATCAGTCTTTGACGCATCTGTAAACCTAAATGTTTCAAATATTTAATTGTTTAATTGATGGAAATTTCCTTTGTAAATATATATACACTCGTTCTCTTTGAGCAGGTTTGTTACGTTCGCAAATACGAGTATTCCACAAAATGTCAATGATATAAAATCGTATTTGTATTACTAAAATCTAACGAAAAAAATGGAGAGCTAACAGCGTTAATTAATTAAATCGCACGGTCACCAAACCGTGACGTATTATGCTTCATATTATGCGCAGAAATTTATATCACTTTCGCATCGTACGATTATGTCACGTAATATATTTTCCACGCTCAAATTTCACGATGTGTAATACAACAAATAGCTACCACGTAGTAGTTTTTAATATCGGAACAATATATCGCTCGGAATCGGCCTCTCAGTAACCCATCCGCCTCTTGAATCCATAAAGACTGCCATTTATTTTGTGACACATCGTTTGTCAATAATAATGGTCTAATTGCTGGTTACGGCTCATCGATTATCAAAGTGATTAACGGATTTTATTGGCGCGAAGAGAGAGGGGAAGAGAGCGGCCAGGAGGTTATTTGTCAGGAGGTTTCCGGCTTCAAATTAACCGGTGCTCGCTGATAAACGAATTCATCCGTTTAACGAATAAACACGGCGGCTTTCCATGTACATTCAAACGCGCGAATTCTTTTTGCCGCGCTTGGCCGCAGTCCAAACAGTCGAGCACCACAAACGGAGAATCAATAAAACTGCAAAGTGTTCATTGGATTCATTAAGAGCGTACATACGTATAAAAAAGGTGTACGATTTGAGCCAGAGGGGAAATATGACACGCCGTATGAATAATTTGAAATTTAGCCAATAAAGCAGTGATTGAGTAATCAAAGTAATCATTAATCTATTCTTTATTGCATTCCATGACCGAAATGAAGCAACATACATGCAAGTCGTTAAATTATTTGACAGTTAACAAATAGAATCACACGGACATTATGACATTATTATTTGATTACGCGGCATTAATTATTGCATTAAACATAGGACAAAGATATTATTTTAATTATATTAATGAAATTATTTTCGCGTTATGTATATAACTGTATTGAAAAAGTCATGTTTATTTATTTCTTTCCTAAATTTATATTTTTGTAGATGCTACAATAAACACATCTTATCCTTATTATTTCACATTTTATTATCACAAATTTGTTTTCATTATTTCTCATTATGTCTTACGATAGCTTGGTTAAAAATCGAGTATTAAAAAGGTAGATTCTTTTTATTTGATATGTAATTTTTAATTTTATTATGGTTATTCTTAAATACTAATTGTGTAGAAAAATTAGTTTTCAATTATATGACTATTGCTTGAATTCCAGAAATCTCAGAAATTGAAAAAAATATTGCCTTTTGTTATAGAATTGGATGTTATCGAATATTAAAGCATTTCATTACTTTACAATTAAATGCATTGACCTCAATAATATTAATATTTAATATCTCCACGAATATTTTTGTTCACATACAGAAATATTGATAAATAGAAAGAGAGAATACTCTCTTTTTCTCTCTCTCTTTTGATTGAGATTGAAATATGGAACTAATTCAAGATATCAGTTATATTTTTAATGAAAAATTTGTCGCATATATCGTTCTATTGTTTTGTTTGACAGAGAAAAAGAGAGAAACTTGAAACGTGAAAGAGTAAAAATGCACGGATAGATACTCGATACGCTTATCGTATCCGCGCGCTGACAAATCTCTAACGATGTTCGTTTGAGCTATCTGTCAGTTAAAAGTAAGATAAAAAATATCGAGCGCTCTCATAAATGCGCACCCGCTTAAAGAGCAACTCGATTTTTATGCTTGCGTCATTAGATAAGAGAGGATATGTTGTACTATTATTAACTAGAAACTTTGTTTCTAATGTTTGCTCCCATGTATTTCTTCAATGTGTTTTAAGAACTTGTATATTGATTGCATAGCTTATTCTTTATAATGTTATCAAAATTTTTAAAATTGATTGCGGTATTTTAATAATAATTATTAATATATGTATGTATTTTAATATTAAAATATGTAAAGCATATATAGTGTGACTCATAAACTTGAATTATATCATCTTAAATCATTTTTGGTTATATTCGACATACATTTTATTTCGCATTTTTATACATTTTTTTTCTTTGAAGAAAGTTTTTATGTAAAACGGTTATGATTTCAATTCACAAAGATGTAATGTTATAATCACAAAAATATTATGTAAAATATTTAAACAGTTTATTTATGAATTATTGTTTACATATTTACAATAAAATAGCTGCTAAAACATTTAATTCATTACAATCATAAATAACTAGAATTACAATCATAAATAAGAGAGTAATTTAATAGAATTTTTTATTGAATTTTTCGTCAATTTGTAGAGAGAGAGAATTCACAATAAAACATTTCCGTAAAATTTGACAGTTATAGTCCCTTTTTTTATATCGCAGTTATTCATTAATTCTTTTCATACAATATCAATAAAACGATGATAAATGTACAATCAACTATGCAGCCATTTTACATATTTGTTTATTGTCCCGTCTAGTACGTAACAGCGGCTACAATTTTTGCAGATATGAAATATACTGTAATGTGCCGGTTGCGACGTCTGCATATTCTCTGATGACTATATATGCACATATATACATATTTTGTTATGTACAAAAATATCCCAGATCTCTCAAAATCCTTTTAACTACATATGTCCTCCACAAATTTCATATCTGGTTTCTATTATAGTCCCTTTTTTTATATCGCAGTTATTCATTAATTCTTTTCATACAATATCAATAAAACGATGATAAATGTACAATCAACTATGCAGCCATTTTACATATTTGTTTATTGTCCCGTCTAGTACGTAACAGCGGCTACAATTTTTGCAGATATGAAATATACTGTAATGTGCCGGTTGCGACGTCTGCATATTCTCTGATGACTATATATGCACATATATATATATTTTGTTATGTACAAAAATATCACAAGATCTCTCAAAATCCTTTTAACTACATATGTCCTCCACAAATTTCATATCTGGTTTCTATGTACTGAGAATCTGACAAAATCAGTCAACGCAACTTCTCTTTTAATGACATTTAAACTTTTTCGCGATGTTTTAACGTTTTTAATTAAATGTTTATTATAATAAACTTATTTCTTGCAAATAAGTTTATTATAAGTTATTTCCCGTAATCAATTTATTTTTTGTATAAATAAAATTTACAAAAAATAAATTGGAAAACATGCTATTGTCAACGTTCTATTAGCAGTGTGTATTTTTTAAATACATTTCTAAATTTCTTAAAAATTACTTTATTTTTAATAATGTTAAACAATTTTACAATTATATTTGCGCGTAAGAGAATTTATCAAAGAATATATCAGTAAAGTTATAAGATAGTAGTTTGTGGAACGCCCTGTACATGACATTGTTACCAATAATCTCTCATTCCTATTTCCGCTCACATTCACTGCAACAAAACGAAATAATATCGATATCCAAGCGAGCCACAACGTGCTGGTCTTTCGCGCGAACCACAGGATTTAAATAATATCTATTATACATTGCGCGGACCGCGAATTGTTTGTCCTATCCGTTGTAACCCGGCGATCGGCATATCCGCGTGGAACTGCCACCTTTTTTTCCCTCTTCAGCAGCACAGGTAATTGAAATTTATTTTTGTTTTATATCGGTACCATTTTCTCCGACGCGAAGGGACAACGCTTGCGCAGATATATTATTATTTTCACCAGCGGCGCGATGCATTGGCGTGCGAAAAAATGGTTTCCGCTTTCGCGGATATCGCGGATATATGAGCAACTTATTTTGCGAACGATCTTCGGCGACGCGGAATAACGGGAGTGACGCATCGATGAACCATGAAGAATAGAACGCTAAAATTGCCTGTAGAAGCGTATTAACCCGTTCAATCCCGAATTATCTTTTATATTAAAAATAAATCTTCTCTCCCTACGCCGTGTAACAATAATATCATATTTAATAATATTTAAATAGGGGAGCAAATATATTAATAACGAAATTTGGAATCGCGTTAAAGATAAAGTTATATTAATCGCTACATTTCTCCATTCTGGTAAATAATTTAAATTATTCTCGCGTATAAATTGGGAAATTATACCAATGAAAGAACACATGAAAATAATATAGCTGTGTTAGCATTTTTTACAGATTTATTAGCTGACAATTATATGGGTTTATTTACACATCGTTAATTATATGCATATTATATGTTGTTTATTACGAAAAATAATTTTTGTGAAACAGATATATTATTCATGTAGACAACAAAGTATTATAGAAATGTACTTAGATGAATAAATTTGGTAATACAATCATATATCGCTTAAAGTGATCGATAACCGAGGTTAGCGATGACTGGAAGATTGATGATGTATTTGTTTACTATAGATATACTACTACGGTATATTACAGATATAATTATCGAATAATTACAGTATAACATAATATATGATGTATGTATTTCTGTAGGTCTCTCGGGTGCATTTATTAACTATCAAAATTTAAATTCAAGACTTGTTTTAACTCACAACAATTATTTTATCAATATATTCATAAAATAATATGTAGTATCAAATAATAAAAATGAATCAAAATGTTAAATTTTCCGCTTAAAATTTTGCATTAATGAATAATGTAAAATTAATGTTGGTTTGAAAATTCAGAAATTATCTAAATGTATCTGATATTATCTTTTTATGCAAGATATTATAATTTTAATTTTAATAGCTTTTTAAGATTTACTTGATGTGCCTTATACCCTTCTATCAACATATTAAATATATATAAACAATATATATAAACAATATTAAATATATATAAACAATATTAAATTAAATATTTCCATAACATATATATTTTTATTTTTCTATAAGAAAGGTCCATATACAAGAAAGATGAGTCTCAATATACAATGAGATTTTTTCGAAATTAAGTAAAACTTGAAATAAAATGTTGAGATAAAAAAAAATCTATCTGTTCATATTGTTCTAGAACTTGGGAAAACTGATTTTTAAGGTTTTCAAATTTGACTGTAACATCAATGAGAAATGCGTATACAGAAACTTTTTGCTTTGACAACAACTTTAAATATGAATAATAGAACATTACATTGAAATGTACATATCACACAATCCTTTAAATTATATTTGTATCTTATTTAAAATAATATTGTTTAAAACGCAAAATGTATATAATATATTTTGATTGTTCTTAAGAAAAATGTAGTTGTATATGAAATATTATAAGGCTTTTCTTCAGTAGAGAAGCGGAGACGATCGTAAATATAAGGATTAATAAAATACATTAATCGGAGCACCAGTTTACCATCGACGTTGCGCAAATGATTTTGCCATGCATACGTGCAAGCAATGAATTGCGATCGACGCAAAATCGTGCTCAACATACTCGGTAATCGCACATGGATTATCGCGATACGCGGGCTTCCGCGGCATGTAAAATGAATAATTAATATATTCAAATGAAACGCACTTAAACTCTATACAGCCACTCATCCGCCGCCACCCCTCCACCGTTCTAATTCTCATCCACGATGTGAGCGAACGTACATACACCCTTGCACGCGCATTACCATCGATCGCGTAAACAGTCTTCGCGACCGAATCCTCAGGCGAAGGGAGCGGATAAGGGAAGTAATCTTTTCTGTGAGTCAAATGCGCCGAGCAAGGCGATGATAATATAAGCTTTTTTTTTTCCTCCGGAAGCGTTTGCTCGTAGTACACGATTTTTCTCAGGGAAGCAAATGATCGCGCGGCAGGATAGGCGAAGATGGAGTGAGACAATACACGGATGTAAGATAATGTTTCTTTTTTTAAACTACGCTTATATAAATTATTCAAACATTACCATGTTTTTATAAGAGAGAGACAGAGAGAGAGACAGAGAGAGAGAGAGAGAGAGACAGAGAGAAATTTTCTTGAATTTTGAACCAATTTTCTCTTAACAAAAATGTCGATATTTTAACAATCTTCATGTTATAAATATTTGAAATTGACTGTACAAGAATTAATTTTGAACAAACTAATTTAGAGAACAGAGTTTTATTTCATAATTTTATATAGTTTTTAACATTTTCATTAAAGAGTTGTTTATTAAAATAGTATAAGAAACAAGATAAAAAATAGACCTGCGTTGAATTTCGGTAACAAAAAACTGGCCGCAAATTTATCAAAGAATTTGTCATTAAAATAATAAATGAGACTGGATATTCTTAGATTATCACAGTAAAGTCGCACGTAACGCAAGTTTGTTTAATTCTAGAAAAAGCGAGCTCTTGATGCTTTTGATGCTCGTGATGCTTTTGTATATATCTCAAAGTTTGTAACAATCCCTCTGTAATTTTTTTAATTAACAAATGCAAATGCGAGACAAGAAATTCCGCGACTATATCCAGAAAGTCTCTTTAGAATGTTTCTCACATCTAGAAAAGAGCACGAGATATGCGTTTATTAATTACATAATTATAAAAAAATTATTGTTAAATAAATATTAAAATAAAAAAATAAATATATAAATATAAACTTTTTTATTAGAGATTGATTTTTTTTACTTGTACCATCAGAATGTCTCAACATGATAAAATGTGCAAACATCATATCATTTTCTTTTACAGATCGTTTCATCCCGTATCTGGATTTCTATTCCGGATGCATTTGCATGTCGCAACGGATGCGGATAGGCAGGTGCCACGTGCACAGATGCAACGATGCAGCTCAGTGCAATGATGCGGCGGATTGTGTACTCATCATCCGGATTACACATCATCACCTCGATCGGTGGTGAATTGGTGCGGGTAAAATTGTATCAATCCGATTTCGTCTCGATATGATCGCGCATTGTACGATGCCTCGCGTCGCGAAGATTTACAGTGCACGGCGCACGTCTCCGCGAATATGAAATCTCGAGGAGCTCGAGCATCGGAAGCTCGTACTATAACGATCCCGAAAGGAGAACAAAGTAGTGGATAAAAATCATAGCAGGAACCCTTAACAATCTCGAGAAGATAGTGAATGGAAGATTCTTCATCGAGGTAAAAATTTATTAAAAGTGGGCCACTGTGTACAGTTTGTTAAGTTACTTTCGTTCAGATAAGTTGTGAAAAATCGAGGACATTTTTTGCTCATCGTCGTCTGATGGTGAGGAAAATCCTCGTGTCGATAAGACAAGACGGGGTGCTGTGATGGCGAAGCCAATGACAGGTTGCAATATAGTATCCTTCAGAACTTTATCTACGAGGAAATGCCCTTCTCTTGACGTAAATTTTTATTTTCTCAAAAGCTTGACATAATGGCGAGAACTTGTTTAAAATATTCTTCGTAAATACAACGTAAATACAGCTACTATTATTAAAAATGTAATAATAATGATTTATGGTTTATTGCAAGTTCGATTATTACACAATATAAAATATTTGTAAAGTACCTTTAACAAATTACGTATAATAAATGTGTGTTTTTTTAGTAAATTATTAAAATATTTCCATTATTTACTATCAAATATCTCAAAATTTACTGTGCCTTTTAACTGATGAACATTAATTACTTGGATTTATTACAATTAATTTGAGATATTTTATAAATTTAATCTACATTGTTTTGAGAAAAGATTTATCAAATATTTTGCTGTGCATATTATTAATTTTTATTGTAAGCGTTATTTCAGCGAAAGACACCGTCAATGATAGGATGATATTGAATATTAACAAATATCGCGACAGGAAATTCGGCATGTTTTGCCATAGCAGGAAAATTCTATATTTAACCGATTCAATGCAATATAAAGTATAACGTAGAAAATAATTAACAGCAAACAATAAACCATTATCAATCAAATTATATCGCCCAACTCACTTAAAACGATAAAGTTATCATCAGCTTGCTTTTTAATTTTCAAAAACAAAGCAAGGAAATTTAAATATATTCTGATATACATGAAAATTTAAAAAGAAAAAAATAATACACATAGAAATTTCTATATTAATTATTCCTTATATGTTGTTTTTTCAAATTTTGTGTACAAGAAATGAAGTACCTCTCTTCAATTATTATGATTAGTCGTAACACACATATGAAATAGTCATTTTACATCAACAGCTTTCCGAAAAAAAAATTTCAGATAAAATTTAATATATCTAATTAAAACTTTTCTTTTACACAAAGCTATTCATGTTTTCTTTTTAATAGAAGATAAATTTCAAATGCAAGGAAAGAGAGAAATGTAAAAATCTATCGATACTTTCATATTTCAGATAATAACTTTTGCATATTAGCGATATTCATTTTTCTTATGCTAATTTTATTTTTTATTTTATGATGCTTTTTCATTTTTAATTAAGTTCCCAGTGCGCTTTAACCCCTAAAGAAAAATACTTCAACTATAAAAAAATTTATGTGATACATACAAAGAGGATTAATTATTTAATGTTCACATAATCCTTTGATCATTATGGCTCGCATGATTGCTTTTTGAAAAATAGAGAACTTTACGTCGCGTCTCAAATATCGGAAGTAAACACAGCGACGCATCTATCGGTTTACTCAGGCATAGTAATCATCACGCGTCGTTGAATAATTGAGAAAGACCTTCAAACGCGTCGTAGATGCAAAACGACGAAAAGACGTTTTCCTGTACCATCCTTTTTTCCCTTTCTCATTCTCTCTCTCTTACTCCACCTCGCAATTTCATTCCGCGGAACTCCTTTTAGAAGTGCTTCTACACTCAAAATAGTGCCGTGAATTATTTGTGCGCCATTCGTCGCACCACGCCAAAACGAAGCAAAAGAGGGTAGAAAGAAGCATGGAAGAGAGAAGCCAGATGAGTTGCATACACATAGAAGAACGTAAGCGAAACTAACGAACATGCCGCACGCGGATCTTGCGCTCGGCCGAATAAACTTGCAGAACCTTGTTATAACTTTCAAGCAGTAGGTCGAGTCCGAGAAACGATGCCGAAAAGATACGGACAGATGTAGCTGTACAGGGTGTTCTGAAAGTATACACGGTGATATCTGAGATTCAATCTCCGCAATCACGACGTGAGAGGGGAGTGCAATCTGCGCGAAGATTATGTTAAAGAAGATAAATCGTTTAATTGAGCGAGAAAAATATAATATGTTAATTTATAATTTTGATATATTTGAGTCAATATTGAGATACATATTATGTTAGATAATCCTATATCATTTCACTATTTTTTAACAAATTGTTTAAAAAACAAACTCACTATTTTCAATAAAATATATAACAATTGCTATTAATTTAAATTAAAAATTAAAAAATTAAAAATTCTACCTTATACAGTATCCAGCGATATTTACATTCATTACTTTGACAATATAAGTACGGTCGTTTTACTGCTCGCTGGTGATTGATCTTTGTTTTTAGATTAGATGGTAAATCGGCTGCTGGAAACGCGTTAATTATCACGGTGATATTTGTTTAACTTAAAAAAAAAGTGCAGCATGTTTATAAAAATATACTCAATGGCTATCATAACTTTGATAATCTCCGATGCATATAGACTCGCGACTGTTGCACGTAATCTGTGCATTTTTGCATTTAGTGCATATCTTTGCATTTAATATTAAGTCTAAATCTATATTTTTTCAGTGAAAAATGTATCGCAAACAGAGATATATCAAGTTAAATTTTTATTTTAAAATTTCTTTAGTTAGAGCTATTTTATAATAATAAATGATGTAGAAACGGAAATTGTTTTATGGAAAGGTTCACTAAAAGTGGAGAAATAAATATTTTGTTAACGGAGTCGTTTTTGGAGGAGTGCATGTACTGCGTAACAAGTATAGATTCACATGATACTTTCACAGTATACTGAAAAGAAAAGTACTCTCGCATGCAGCGCGTTCAGGACACCATGTACAGAATATGAAAGAGGATGGGTCCAATTTGGATATGGCCGAGGAGGATGTTTCTTTTTGCCGAGGAAGTACCCGTCCTCTTTTCTTTTCTTTCTATTAGTTATTTTACGGCAATGGCGTGTATTTCTTTACTATTCAAAGCAGACTATCCGATATTCGCGGTACGTATTGACGTAAGTGCCACAAGGATTCGTTACTTGCTTGCTAAAAGCAACCGAAGGCTCGACCTAGTTAACAGAAAGGCGTGCAATTTTTCGCACAAGTGGTTTGGCCTGTAGCCTCTCACGAAATATCTAATTGCATTTAAAATACATTTTTTTCTATTGTAAAATGCATTTTATGTTGTTTAGTAAGAACGCCTTTATCGGAGAATGATAAAACCAATAATCGATTTGCTTTATATAGCGGCAATGCTCTGACCCGCGATATAAATTAATCTATGAATCTAGATTAATTCTTTTTGAAATTTTTCATCGAGATTATAATTTAAGGATCTATGATTCTTAAATCGCTTAAATCTTAATCGATGTAATGGATAGAGTGAACTCTAATTTATTTGTAATTAATTTTTAAAATAATTGACTCTTAGCAATTACAAAATTTTTATTATACAATTATAAAATTTCTTTCTTATAAAAAATAATAGTAAAAAAATTTTATGTTTTTATTGCTTAAGATTTTCTGTGTACTTTATATAACTATATAAGTTTTATAATTAAAAATGCTTTGTTTTCGATGAAGAGCGTTAAATACATACTCTATGAGACATGCAAAAACAATCTAATCTTTGCAATTTGCCTTCAAGTTTCCCTGATAAAGATTGTAAAGATATCATGGATATAATATGTGTCACGATGGTTATTTAATCAAGACTGCAATTTTTGTAAAATAAAACCAAAGGGGATCGAATAATATCGGATCATTCTCCAAATTGGACCATTCTACTTCTGTGCTACCGCATTACCTATCGAAATTATTGTACATCAGATTATACCAAGAAACTTGTGATGTGTGGAAACGTATCAAACGAATCGCGGCGTACGTTAAGAGAAGTTTTATCTATATTCGTAATACATTATTATATACATATATGAAATATACATAGACTCAATCATGATAAGATATATTTTTATATGTAAATATGGCATTTCTTCTTGTTATCTTATTAATATTTTGCCGAGGCGGTAGACAAACTAATAAAATCTCGGAAATTTACGAAGGTGGCGAAAACATGGCCGTCGCGAGAGTCATTGTAATTCGTACATTTTTCCTGATACGCAAGAAAAGATTATGAGCAACGTGCGAGGAGAGAACAAAGGCGTTTAACTAATGTCTTGCAGATATCCTGTGATTATTAGGCACGATCGGTACTTCTTTCGTTTGTTATTCTCAGCTCTTGTTGGTCAGTAGATTAATTAGACTTATCTATCACAATAATCAAGAATAAATATCGTAACGATGGTTCAGATATAACTTTTCATCGATTCTAAGATTATTGCGCGGAGAGAATTTCCGTCAAACTTATTACTGCCACTAGAGAATATTGTTTCTCTCGATAAAGAAAGGAAGGAAGAGAGAGAATATTAAAGTATAAATTAATTGCAATTAATAGCTTGTTGTTGTTATATTAAGTTTTATTATGTGGAACTAAATTTTAACAAAATCAAAGTTCTTGATACATAATTTGTTCGAAAATAGTTAAAGATATTTCAAAAATTATTGGCTATAAACTTAAAAAATTTCTACAAGAATGTAAATTTTTAATAAGAATATTATTAGTTTATTATATTTTAAAGAAAGAATATATATGTTATTTTGCAATTTATTATTTTAATAAACAATATATTAAAGTAAAAAATACAGACACAAAAACTAGGCTGCTTTGCAATTTGCCTTCAAGTTTCCCTGATAAAGATTGTAAAGATATCATGGATATAATATGTGTCACGATGGTTATTTAATCAAGACTGCAATTTTTGTAAAATAAAACCAAAGGGGATCGAATAATATCGGATCATTCTCCAAATTGGACCATTCTACTTCTGTGCTACCGCATTACCTATCGAAATTATTGTACATCAGATTATACCAAGAAACTTGTGATGTGTGGAAACGTATCAAACGAATCGCGGCGTACGTTAAGAGAAGTTTTATCTATATTCGTAATACATTATTATATACATATATGAAATATACATAGACTCAATCATGATAAGATATATTTTTATATGTAAATATGGCATTTCTTCTTGTTATCTTATTAATATTTTGCCGAGGCGGTAGACAAACTAATAAAATCTCGGAAATTTACGAAGGTGGCGAAAACATGGCCGTCGCGAGAGTCATTGTAATTCGTACATTTTTCCTGATACGCAAGAAAAGATTATGAGCAACGTGCGAGGAGAGAACAAAGGCGTTTAACTAATGTCTTGCAGATATCCTGTGATTATTAGGCACGATCGGTACTTCTTTCGTTTGTTATTCTCAGCTCTTGTTGGTCAGTAGATTAATTAGACTTATCTATCACAATAATCAAGAATAAATATCGTAACGATGGTTCAGATATAACTTTTCATCGATTCTAAGATTATTGCGCGGAGAGAATTTCCGTCAAACTTATTACTGCCACTAGAGAATATTGTTTCTCTCGATAAAGAAAGGAAGGAAGAGAGAGAATATTAAAGTATAAATTAATTGCAATTAATAGCTTGTTGTTGTTATATTAAGTTTTATTATGTGGAACTAAATTTTAACAAAATCAAAGTTCTTGATACATAATTTGTTCGAAAATAGTTAAAGATATTTCAAAAATTATTGGCTATAAACTTAAAAAATTTCTACAAGAATGTAAATTTTTAATAAGAATATTATTAGTTTATTATATTTTAAAGAAAGAATATATATGTTATTTTGCAATTTATTATTTTAATAAACAATATATTAAAGTAAAAAATACAGACACAAAAACTAGGCTGTACCAGCCAAAATATTATAATATTCTAATGCTTTATATAATGTTTTAAACCATACAAGGAACAGAGAAACTATATTAATAAATATTATATTTTAATATTTAATTTTTTAAATTCCTTCTTTAAGAATAATATTTGGTTTTTTATTATTGCAGTAAAAATGACATTTACAAGCAATTTTTTTCTCTTTGATGCATTTATTATACAGTCTGTATTGATATCTCGAAAGAGGGGCGAAGCGCTTGGACACGTATGAACCATGTAAATAACTTCATTAATCATAGACGAGCCGCCAGCTCAATATGTAATGCCGATCTTATCATATTTCCTAAGATCTAATTATTCGATAGGATTACCTTATAGGGTGTCGTTGTAAGGATTAATCGTTTTGCAACGAGAAATCCTGATACGAGTCACAACCGATCCTCTCTTATCACCGGTATCGTTCCGAGCCCTATATCATCCTTATCAACCGCCGTTTCACACTGCCACGTTATCAGTCGAACGTACCAATCGTGCCTAACACTGTCATACGACAGTTATACGTACATGTAGAGCGAATTTTCCGTGTGAGCACATGTATGCGATATGTCTATATGTCTATATACTTCAAAAGAATCGAACGAATAAGCTTGCCTTGGACGTCTTGAGATATCAAAAGGGATATTCGTATGTTATATGGCATTCAAATATCTTGGAAAATTCGCATTATACGATAGACTGAAAATATTTGAGAATGATTCTTTACAGAATATCGCGATCATTTAACCGGGAAATATTTAATATCCTGTTGAAAGAAGTGCCGAGTTAACAAACAAATAAAAAAGATTACTATTGAAAAATTATGATATCTCTGAATAGCGAAAATAAAACATTTATTTTATGTCAAATTAAGTTAGAAATTGCATAATATATACATTACAACATTTACAGCACGCATCGATTTTATGTAACAAAATATAGATTGTCATTTAGATTACAATCTTGATGCATTTGTATTATTTGACGATTCATTATAAAAATCTCCACAAAAATTTGAATTATTCGTCACAAAGCCTAACTTAAAGCTTAGGGTTTAAGAGCTCTACAGAATATTTCTCATCGAAAAGTTAAATCAAACATTTCTATCGTCAGTGAAAAATGTAATATTTTAATTTGAAGAGTTTGTACAGCTGAAGAATTTCACTCATATTTACAATATCACATTGACGGGTTTACTTTGTACTTAAATCAGTCGCATATCATATTGCGATATCCGCTTAAAACGTAACTACGAAGATAAAAAGAAAAAAGGCTGAAAGAGAAAAAAGAATAGAAGCCGTGAGCCAATTTGGATGAAGGAAATTTCAGTTATTTCGCAGTTGGTCGGTTACAGTGAAACGAATTTCCCGATTGATTACCGCTGTCTTTCTTTTTTTTTCCTTTTATCTTCTTCAATCTGTTCACTTCTCTGCGCAAATTGCGATAAAAAAAGTTCGTCGTATATATTGGTGTATATAGGTTGAACGATATTAGTACTTATTTCGAAATTTGGAGCAATCGCAACCGCAACTTGGATCAAGATATGCGTTTTGCACTGACAAAATTATGCCGACGCAACGTCATTTTCAACGATCCATTATTCTGAACATTAATTCTCAATTAATAAATTAAACGTTAAGTCAACATTAAACTTGGGCAACATAAATATTATAAAAAAACGGGATAGTCCGAGTGTGATCAATCTTAATTGCTTAGCAGTAATCTTGAAATTTTATCTTGATGGCGAGTTATAAATTAATTAATTCATTAATTCGTTAACCAAATAGTCTCTAATAAAACAATTGTAATCAGATATATCAAGCACGATAAAAAATAACTAAAATCATATTAATATTAAAAGAGGGAATACAATTTTTAGATTTATTAATAATAATTTTTATTGCTTGAGAGATAAATTTCGCGTTTCATTGAACTTGCGATCTTTTGTCGCGTTTTGTACTATGCAATGTTTAATATCAATGGAAACGGCTTTACGGAACGTTCTATCTGGAAGTAACAGCTGTCGAGCTACAGTATAAATATGCATGTTGATCATTCAGTTTTCGAAACTCGTTATAAAAGAAAAAAGAAAATAGAAAGAGAAAAAAATAGCGTAAAAGTCTTTTATAGAAATTGCTGTAGAAAACTCTCAAAGCGTAGCGGACAGCTCAATCGCGAAAATTCTCAGTTTGCAGAGCTCTCGACAACGGACTACGCATGTGCGCAGTCGAGCTCGTGATAAATCCTACAATTCCGGTGACTGTATGCCCAGTTTTTCCCGCACGTTCTATTTCCGTAGTGTGTAAAAAATTCGACCGGCTGACAAAGTTTGGACGATGCTATCCGACGATCCTCGAGCTTGCGCCAACGTAACGGACTGGCCGATCCGGGTCACTTTTTGAGCAGCTGCAATCGCACATTCTTTCCGCGGTTTCGTTGACCTGCACACGATCTCCCTTTGTCGCTCACATTTTTCTCGAATACCTTTCGCGAGGCGAATTTTGATCGTACAAGCAAGTTCTCCACGGTAGCAATTTGAAATGCCATCAATCGAGAAGAAGTCGATTGAAACGTTTATTACAAAATTTACGTGTAAAACGTTGTAGGTGATTATGAGATGTGCAAAAAAAAAAGATCTTTAGTTTTATTTTAAAAAGAATAAAAGAAATTAAATAAATAAAATTTTTATAAGGCAATTTATTAATATCTCTCTCAGCGCAAATATAAATTATATAATCAATATATTTTTGTTTTAAATTAGATTTTTAATTAAATTTAGAAGTAAAATAAGATTAAAGTGTCGTTAGAATTGTGTGTGTGTTAAATTAATTAAAAATCAAACGAGGAACATTTTGATTATAGGTTCTTTTTGAACCAACGTATAACAAACGTCAACGGATGAGAGAAACATTTCTGTGAATAGAACACGGGCGAATCTGCAAAATGCATTTTGACTCAGTCTTGTTTCGTTTCATCCGTCGCTCGTCGGGCACTGAAATTTTAAGTTCTCAATTACGTTGACGCGAAAGTCGACGTCGGCAAAGTTTCCGTATACGTATGTACGAGCGTCACATGGGACTGCCATTGCGAACGGATGCATCGGACCTATCAACGAGAGTTATATAACATCCGGAAGGGGCAAACCTCGTAAACAAGATGATCCGCGTAATAATAGAGACCGTGTCCGCGTCGCGCGAACTTTACGACGGAATTAAAATGAAATCGCAATGGAAATCCGTCGTCGAGTATCTATTCTCGTATGCGTCTTTGCGGCTTTATAACTCATAATCGTTCTGCTCCGTTCTAGGATTCATCTAATTCGAACTGCGTGACGTATATAATCGGAAACACAATTTAACGCGCGTAATGGCCCTAATTTTAACTTTTCAATACGTGGGAAATATTGCCAGTTTACCCAAAATATATAATATATTTAATATATCTAATATAATAATAATTATTCCTTTCCGACCGAAAATTATAAGGATATGTATATGTGTGTAAAGGCAAATAATAGGAACAATATAACAATATTATTTATTTGTGAAAATATTTTCTTCTTTTGTAAAATTGTGCTTAAAGCATTGGAAATTAGGAAAGCATCGTATAGAGTATACTTTGGACAAATAATTATAGCCATTAAAATTTTTTAAAAATTATTATTACTCAAAGTTTTGCAACAAGAGACGGAAAGCCTATTGTGCTCTCTAGGATTAAAAAGATAATAGGAAATATTTTGAATATCATTGACCCCTGTTATTTATATATAAATAATATTTTATCATATGTTATATTAGTCGAACTATTATTATATATGTAATTATTTGTATTGAAAGAAAATATGAGAAGAGAAATTATTAATTATATTAATACATATTGAAATTACAAATTATATTAAATGTATTATGTTTAACTTTGTTGTGATCAATCATCCATGATAAAGCAAGGATGTAATCAGAGATATGAAATATTTATTATGCACGATGAAAAATAATTTATGACCAATGTTTGTTTAATTTTGATATTATAGCGTTTATATATATGTATGGAAATAACATACATGAAATATCAATGAAGCGTTAGAGACCTGGCACGTTGCTCCAATTCAGCCGTGTAAAGGACCGATATAAACTAGTCATAAGTTGTATAGCTGTTTATATATAAACCCGTACTCAGATACGTTAATATTTAAGTAATACATTAAGATCCCTCGCATTTACATCATCGCTGTAAATTACGAGTCGAGAATTAATCAACGCGCCCACAATCAAATGGGGCGCATTCACTTCAAAGCTGTATATGTAAAGCAATTGTGAGTTATTAAATAAACAGTTTGGAAGCACAAGCATGAGCGTTTCAGAAATATTTTATCCCGATCCAAACAGACGAGAAAATTAAGTAGAGGGCTCAAAGATTGACTTGTTAAATATATTAATTAGAATAAAATGTATATTATATCATTGTCTAAATGATTATTATGGCATACAACAATTACTTTAATCTTTTCTAAAAAAGAGTTCTAGAAACATATTTTAAGATATGAATGGAAGTACATAATTATTTTTCAGAGATTTTTTGAAATTAAATATAATCGTATCCAAATAAAATAATTATTACGTTTCTTTTAAAAAGAGATCTGTTCTCTTTGTCAAAGATATCCATATGTCATCACATGGGACAGAATCTAGGTGCACATTGCGATACAAAATTCTGTGGAAAATTCAATATGCTTGAAAAAACGTATGCACAAAATATCCACGATTACCTTCATGCGTGCAAATTTTCGAGGAGGCCGCATATTTCACTGTAACATGCAACTAGAATAAATTCACGTCTTTTGATGCCAATTGTAATAAAATTATTTTATAATTTTATTAATTTTGCTTTTGTATTGGCTTATAAAAGCTTATATAAGAGATATCTCTGCACATATATATTTCTATTTTATTTATAAAATAATTAAAGAAAATTATATAATAAAATATAGATAGGAAAAAACAGAAAAGAAACTTTGATAATAATAATATAAATTATTAATTAAAAGAGACAGTTTTTTATCATTATAAAAATACTGATTTATATTAGGATACGTTGCAAAAAAATCTGTGCGATATTTTCTTCATTTGTTATTAATTTTTGTGAAGATTAAAGAGAAAAGCATGCAAGATTTTTTCCAAGAATTTTTCAATAGATACGTATATATGTGGAAAATCTATAACTCTTTATTTACTACATTTAATTATCGTTATTTATTTACTACATTTAATTATTGTTTTATTTGCTCGCGTGTGTAGGGTGCATACGCTAATTAGATTAATTTTTTACTAGCCATCGATCGTACTTACTTTCTGATGTTATCTTCGTCATATATTAATATCACAATAGCTACGCAATGTGGCAATGAGAAAAAGCGATTTTTGATTTATGATTTATGTATTATAAAATTTATTTTTTGTTCATAAGAAAGTTATTATAACTTATTATAAGTTAATATACTTTTCTTTATCCATTTAAATTATTATGTTTTACACACAAAAAAATTGTGTTTTACAACACAACAAAAAATATAATTTTCTCTTAGCATTATTATTACAATGTTTAGGTAAACCTTAATAAATACACACCTAATAATTAGGCACGATATGTTTTCACATAACATCTGCATAATAATATCACACATGATAAAACACATCTTCTAAATAGCAAAAGTTAACAAAGATTTTATTTCATAAAACGTGTTGTATCATAATGCGCTCTGTCACTATTTTATATAAGACACTCTCTCTATGTAACCATCTTCGTAAAGTACATACATGTATAAAGTCCGTCCGTTAAAGAGCGACGCTGCTTAATACAGCCGACAGTGGATTACGCACGAATGTGCGCATCGCATGGTGACGTCGAGTGCACTCGAGGACAATGCAAATCGTTGACGGGAAAGGATGAGAGATGATAAATATTCACCGGCTAAATACATGTCGATTAATCAAACGCGGAAGAATGCAGACACACCTGGCATCGCTTCGGCATCGTGCGGCTGTCGCCATTGTTCCGCTGCTTCTCTAATTGCCGGCATTTGTTCGGCAAAAATGCGCGATCAAAATCAAGCAATAAAAATCAAAGGTTTTTTTAAATATCGAGATCTTTACTACAAATTAAATATTTCTATTATTCACTAAATAAATGTCTTTTTACTAAAACTGTATTCTAAAACTGCTTTAACTTGTTAAATATTTTAATAAATCTTTAATTTTTTTTAATTATATCGTTAAATCGTGATAATAATATATGGAAAATCTTATTTTTGTAGTTATAATTTTTTACACTAACTTTGGGTTTGGGTTTTTGGTTGCATATAATTTTTAATAATACGTAATAATAAATATAATAATAATAAAATTATAATTTTTTTTATAGTTATATAATAAGCAAGCAAGCGCGAATGCTTGATCAAACACAGAAAAATACAAATGAATTTTACTTTTAAAACAAATTTCTGTGGTAAATTCTCGTTTCAAGTAAATAGATGTATATTTTGAAAAAGTACACTCCCGTAATGTAGCACAACATTGTTGAACTTTTTGTACAAAACTTGGGAATACGCGAATATAAGGTCGCCAAACGCACAATCGACAGACAAATTGTTAGTTTGTAAAATATTTAGTAAGCCATTGTAAATCGGGTAGAGAGATTTCTCTCTCACACCCGCAAA
Source organism: Formica exsecta (assembly GCF_003651465.1). Classification (NCBI taxonomy): domain Eukaryota; kingdom Metazoa; phylum Arthropoda; class Insecta; order Hymenoptera; family Formicidae; genus Formica; species Formica exsecta. The sequence continues at coordinate 75,157 of NW_021849803.1, read as the reverse complement.
TGGTAGTTTCTTCGAAGTTTCGTTCGAGTTTATGCTCATCCGTGTGGTGCAACTATTTGCACGCCGTTTGTACTGAAAATAAAACGGTTTTTAAATCCAAATATTAAATTTGGTGCGGCACATAAAAAATGGCGATATTAAAATAATACCCTATTGGTTTCCTATTTTTCTCTCTAGCTTTTACTTAAATAAAGAAATTTTATTTTTTCTTCAAATAAGTCTTATATCTTGTTTTCTATTCTTCTGATACTCTGTGTGCACTTTCTTAAATATTTATAATAACGGAAATAAATTATTAACGGTATTATACACTTCTTTTACTAACGTAAATAAAAATGCGTTTTATTTGACAAAATGCGAAGATATCTTCAATCCATTAATATCAAAAGGATCAACGGTTAAAATAAAAAAATAGTCTTGCAAATAATAAATCTTAAAAAACTAATGATAACCGGCAAAAAATTGAAGCTAAGTTGATCGATTCGGGAAAATAAATATGTAGATAAGAATATAATTATTTCGAAATGCGTCAAATAAATTAGTTTAGGCAGAACACAGCAAGAGGCATTTAATTTGCAAGTACGATTAAAGGAAAGTGCATCCGTGCATTATGTGTTTTTGCGTCAATTTATCAAAATTAATAATACAATTTGCGTTAATTATCTTAGATTAAACATCCGATATTACCCGATGGGTCGCCCATTTCTTTGCTTATAATCGCTTGTAATCGCGCGCAATTACATCTAAAGATGATGTTGTACGTATATTAAATGTTTTAGAAATTTAAATTCAATTTAACAGAATTTTGAACAGAGCAATATATTTATTATAGATTAGTTTATCATGTTAATTTAAAGATTACTTTTTGTTAAATATTAAACATTAAATACATTAAAGATTGTAAAAAACGGATCTGGAATAATGTTCTATTAATAAAAAAAAGAATTATGAAAATTGATTAAAAATTAATTAGAAGATCAAATAATTTGCAGATAAAAAATAACAATAATTCTGGATCATTCTGCACATAAATATTTATAGCAAATTGAAATTGCGGCTTTTGATCACGAGCTGGCCGCATATCGATAATATCGCAATTGTGTAATCCGGATTTAATCATACATGCAAAATAGCAATGCAAAATAATCCAAGCATTTTATACGCTTGTAAATCGCATGTTTAACTTACTGTGCATTACAATAGAGCAATACTTTACATATTAGACAAATTTCGAATTTTTAAATATTATCTTGCCGCGCTTTAATGCTTTCTTTTCATAGATCTGTCTGATTTTTTCACAACTTCTTAATATTCGATTTTAAACATGTTTATAATTAATCTTTCAATTACAATTTCGTTGAGATAAAATTTTTGGGCAAATTAAAAGTGAAAGATAAAATTTTATTATCTACTAGAGCAACGAAACGAAATTTGCAAAAAGAAACTGATTCTTATTATATATAAACGCGGCTTAATTTTATTATTGCCAGTGCCGGAATTTTATTATAGTAATATGAAAATTTATGGATTTAAAAATCCAAACGGAAGCAAAGTGCCATAAACGAACGCGAGAAAAGGCAGTAGAATACGCAGCGGTAGTAGAATACGAACGGCAGTCGAATGCAGAAGAATCTCGATTGTATTCCAGACGAAAAATAAAGCAACACGATGGTTGTGCGCGGGTCGCGGATCGCATAACGGCATTATATCGAGTTCATTTGAATTCCGGACGCGTCACGTCGAATATAAAAAAAGCCGAAATTAAATCTGGCGCATTCGATGCACCGCGTTGCCCGCGTCCTCGCTGTATTATTCCACAATTCCGCTCCTGTCGAGCCACCCCTTCTCACTCTGTCTCTTTCTCTCGTTCTCTCGCTCCTTCATCTCTTATGGACGAGAATGGCGGATTTATCGTGGCCGGTTAAGAGCGGAATAAAAGCGAACCTCTCGGCCGCTCGTATTCGGCCACTCATAGTTCTCGTCCTAACGTTTATCGTTCGCACTTTGACCCGCGAGGACCTGCTATTTTTTCAATTGCCTGTAAAATCGATCTTATCGTAATAAGATAACAAGAGGAGATTTACGAAAGTCTTATTTAAATAATGCATTACAATTTTCTTAATCTGATTTCTTAACAAGAAATTGCAAAATAATTATGCTCATTAATTATTTTTATAAACTTCTTCCAATTCTCTTTCTACATTATTTTTTGTTACACTATCGATAAACAATTATAATTCGCAATACTATCATTTCATTACTAGTTAGATAAACGAAATTGAATGAAATTAATTTTTCATTTTATTCAAATATTATTTTAGTTCTGTGCTATAACTTCATGTTTACTTGCTTAGTTCCGTTAACAACAGTTTACTCTTTGCATAAGCTTTGGTCAAACATTTACCTTTCCGAATTTGATTTGAAATGTACAATTGTTATTCGTTGAAAATAGTCTTTTGGCTTTGACTAGTATATCTTTGTGGATTCCTTTTTTTATTTCTTACGCAAATCGGTGAAAGTCATGCAATAATATCCGAGTCGTAAAATGACATGTATCTACTTTAATGCGAGTCGTTAAAGCATGTTAGAATAAGAATCATACGAGTGCGTTTAACGTCAGATCGGGGAATCGACTTCGACAGAAACGTGAAAAGTTTATGTGAAAGCGAAACGGAATCACGAGCGAGACTCGCGCCGTGATTTGGAGTCGTTTCGCACGAGATAAAGTGCCGATCGATATGTCCTGGTCGTAGAAAGATTTACGTTTCGCGAGGCATCCATAAAATCGACACCCTCATCGGAAGCATCTAATCGGAGTATTTAAGATCGAATCCTCGCCACGATTCTTCTATGCGTCTTCTACTGCTATTCGCGATCAAAAATGCGGAATGTTCGTATAAAAACAAATCATTAATTATGTATTGGAAATAATATATCGTATTCTGAATGTAACTGAATTCCTGTGAAAAATTAAATTCTTGTCGCAAATTAATTATTAACGTAGGCTGTAAGCTCTCCGTTAGATGCCTTAATTATAAAGTAATCCTTCATGATTTTATGTTGCACTAGATACTTTATTAATACAGCAAAGAGAGAAAGAGAGAGATTTTAATAGAAATTCAAAGAAAAAATTAAAAAAATTTAATGAAGAGTTTAGATACAAAAAGATACTTATAATACTAAAAAAAGAACTTTAATACTTAAGAAAATTATAAACAGTTTTATACCAACTTTGCATCCAGAAGATAAATTTTTGTTATATTAAACGTGTTATGTATGTTGCGTATACATAATATATGACATGTGCGTATGTATATATATATATTGCGTTTATATTGATTTATTATATAAAATATAGAATACTTAAATATCGACTTTAGAATAAAATCTTATTATTGCTTCGACTATTATCTAGCATATGAAAGTTTACAGCGGGATAATCGTAATATGATGATAATCGATACGTATACCGTTGCAAGAACCACCGATCCGAATAGCAAGATGTGCTATAAAATTCAATGGGAGATACAATATAGATAAAATACATATTCCATGTCTTTACTATCGATGAGAAGAATGCAAAAAGTATTGTTCCTTACTATTTTCGTATATTATCATCTGCGGGATCGTCATTTTTATCACTCAAAAAGCCATCGTGTGGACGGTGTAAGCATGCGCGAATAAACACAATCACCGTATAAGTTTGCTAGCGTTCGTCTTTACGACATATTTAAATAAATAATTTCGAGAACCGCGATCTAGCCATTCTGATTGCCGTGAGTGAAATGAAAGAAATTTCTTTTATTTAAATCGCGAATATTTGCTTTTTGCATAATCGAACAAAGAGAATAATACAAGACAAAGACGTGCCTATTATTTTAGGTCATCAATCTTCTCTGTCAATAATAAAATTTAATTTAATTTAACTTACATTTCGTATTCTCGGTATTTTATCGGTATTTTATCGCAATATGAAATCCGAGAAAAGTATTGCTAGCTAGCTATCTCTCGTATACATTTTAGTTCCACATTTTCGCATAATTTTCGATATCATATTTTCTCAGTGCATGTACATATCCACCTTGTTAGGATGCTCATTATATTACAGACGAGCAACGAAGGTGTCTTGGTCGACAGAATGCGAGCGCGACAGTTAATGGCTTCATTAATACGGGGTAACATCTGCGTGAAAGGTGTCTGTCGGAAATCTCCTGCGAAACTTCGAAACTCGGTTAAGAGCAGAAACATCTCGCTTCTACATATTGCAATGCGGATATTTCGCGTATACGTCTCGTACACGATTCCTTTTTCCTCTCTCATACTGTAACGAGAGGGAAACAAAGCGATGATATCAGTCGACAAAAATTTAGCAATAAAAGTAATAATTGAATAAGTTATACATAAAATAAATCACAGTGTTATAAATTCTGAAATTAAAAACATCTTTACACATATATTTCAGAAATATTTATACAAAAGAAACAAAGTACCACTTGTTTTATGTAATAATGCAAAACAATATTAAATCCCTCCCCCATATATATTCTATATATTTTTCTTATATATGTAGTTATTAATTAAAAATTAATCTATTACAAAATTAAATATATAATTAACGATAATATATATAATTAAATAGTTTATTATATATAATGAGATTTACATTGATACGAATGGCATCAAACTCTGTCGCGCGCATGCGTATGTAAGTATTTATTATATTAACATACAAAATATATTATTAATATCTACTACATTATATAAAACTCTATTACGGTTTGCGATGGCCGCTCGGTTAACGAATGATGCTAATACTTAACACTCCGCCGTCGCGAGGGAGATTTGTCAGCTTGCAATCGATACCTGTCGGTCGATCGTACATCGCGCGATTCCGTCGCGGTTGAATTAATTATACCATCGATCACTTTGTATTCTTTTCCCTGGCGAGCACGAAGCGCTCGTACATCATATTGCGTCACCGCTATGAAAGAGAACAGGGCCCGGTTCCGCGATAAAACATAGCGTGCGCATAGCGGACTCTGCGGAGATCTCTTCTATTTTCTTTCACAAATTTTTTCCAGATATGATATAATATCGAATAATGGAAGTCCGGATTCGTTACGTAACATCCTACGGAACGACGGCAAAAGTCAAAGCTCGCACAATCGCTGAATTACTCTTATAAAAAGTTGCTAATATATTCAATTGGCCTAATTGTAAAAAAGCGTTTACCATAAATAAAAAAAAAATGCTTTCAGTTTTTATTAAATGCAATTTATCGGTATACTTATTATATATCAGAGTTACTAAAATCTAAATAATCGTGTAGTATTATTTCAAGATTTTTCAATATTTAAATTATTATTATAGTGTATAATTAATCAAAGTCAAATAATTAATTAATGCGCTAAGAAAAAAACATTATTCCAACTTTGAAAAAATATAAACTTTTTAAAAAATATTTTTTTGACAATCTCATAGATCGATATTTTTATATTACAATCAAATAAAGTTCGTGTATAACATAACGTTATTTTATGAGGTGATAACATGTTTTTATAAATACATATTTGCCAATGTAATGTGTGAATAGTGTTTTAATGTTGTAAAATATATAAAAAATTGATATATAATTTTTTATGTTCAAATAAGCAAGAAAACAGGGATAATAAAATCACAAAAAGAAAATAAACGATCGAGTTGACACATTTTACGGAATATCCAATTATGTTACTTGCAATTACGTAATTTTTCATGCAATATTCTAACTAATATTAAGTAATGGAGAGCAGGTTCAGTTTACAGATCACAATCATACTACGAGCAGCATCAGAAGATTGGTCTGGAAACTCCTCGTGAAGTTCCGAACAAGTTTGCTAATGGCTGCAGAAGGTGTGGACACGGTAAGTAATTAGGGCGTCGCTAAAAGGCGCGCGATCGCGGATAATCACACAATTAATCATTACTTCTCTAGAAACAACTCTCACACTACTTATTTTACAAGCGATTTATTTATGCCGTATATTTAATATCGCGATCGAAATCGGAGAAATAAAAAGGGAAATAAACTGATGCTCCGAAATAACATCTCGAAAAATTGATGAAACGACATTAAATCGCTCGACATGATTCCGCCGTACATGAATAAGTCACGCGATTTATGAATATATTTTGATATTTGCGATGCATGCAACTCGATCGAGAAATCGCGGCATCATCTAGCAAGAAGAAGCCCGGACAAAGGAGGTTAACGGACTCATGGTATAATTCAAAAATTTTTCAAGCGCACTCGCGAAGGATGACGTTACCAGCCGGCGGAGAAAAAGATGAAATGGATGGATCCTGCATAATTTGTAAATTTTGCGGGATCGTCGGATCATATAAAAAGTTTTGCTATTCGCATTTCAGAAACAAGTAAGTACTCTCGACGGAAATAACATTGTTGTATATTTTGCTCATTTGCAATTTTTTATCAAATATTAATTAATGTCTTGTATTTTAATTTTCTTTTTTTATTAAACATATTATGCGACACATATTATAATAAAAACATAATTATTATGTTGTAATAATTGCTAAAGATTGCTTAATAATCTGAAAAATTCTTGAATATTGAACTATACATTATTGCTTTAATTTTTTTATACACGCAATTTTCTATTATTTTATTTGTTACGCGCTTGTTATACACGCGTGTGACGCTTCTAGTAGCATAAATGCTCTTCACATCCCTCGGAAAAAATTTGTCCATTAAAATATTTCTAAATAGTTCGCTCGCAATGCTTTCGCCTTTGTAACTTTTCCAGCATATAATTTTTCAAATGCCGCTGTTCCCCTTTTCCGCCAAATCAGGTTTTGGGCGGAAACCTTTGATGGCTCGATTTCGGAAATCGATTTCGGTCGGAGCGAATATATACGCGGAGGTGCGAGCGAGCTGTCTGAAAATAGTTGGCGATGAGTTAAATTCGTGAAGGGAAAATGCGGCATACAGGCTCTCGAAACTTTGACTCATACAATCAGTTATGCGTACAAAAGTTTTCCGGCATTGCAGTTTCCAAAATTTATTCGTACCAGACAGGCTATTATTATTATATATATATGTATAAATGTTGGCTTCTTATTTTATTTAAGATCTTTCTCGATTTACGTATTTACATATTGAAAAGGATATTTCCGATTAATACTAAATTCGTATATTTAAAAAAGTTTCAAAATTAGAAATGTCAATCTGTATTAATATAATTAATATAATAAAAATGGAAGTTTCTCAAAGAAGTAGAAAAAGAATAAGAATAAAAAATAAACTTTAAAGAAATATCTTACATTATATAAAACATTATGTAGGAAAAGACCGAAGCGTAATCGTATTTCTACAAAAGAAACTTAAACTTTAAATTAATCAAAAACCTTATATAATTAAAGAGATCTTGTAATTTAAAGAACTCTACGGACATTTATTAAAAGCATGCTGCATTATGATTATATAACTTTGTATCCGGTTGTTCCAGTATGAAACATTTATTTAAACTCGAATTTCGAAGCAGTTACTTGTGCGACATCGCGTTGAATTTGCATTTACATTTGCCTTTTATTCCCAGTTTTCTCATCTATTGCTACCAATACTTACGTGCTCGTCGGCGGATCGCCGCTGAATTGCCGTTATCAGATTAGAAAACGTGTCTGGAATCAAAGGATAAGATATGTAAAGCTATTCTCCGCGATTAGATCTCGGAGAAGCAAAATTTCCGATGAGAAGCAAATCCTGCGAAATTAGTATGGTTCGCTCTCATAAAAGCGTCGGTATTTTCGAGAGCATTCCAGCCTTACAACGCTTGCCTCTCCTCTCCATTTGTCTTATCCGATTGCATATCACTATCACCTTGTTCTATCCCTATCTAATCAGATCTCAGGCTTCTTCGTTGTCACCCAACGCGAATCTCGTCGATGGTTGAGCGAACATGATTGCACATGACGACTTATCGTCGTTGAATTAGGATGAGCGTGTCTCGAATTTGCAAACGGGGCGTTGTAAAGCCAGGAAGAGAGGAGCGAACGAGATCGACGGCAGATGCAATTTTAGTTCACGATAGATAGAGGGGAAAGGAAACCATGGGATCGAAAAGTCGTGTTCTATTCATGCAAGTACAATTTTCCCCTTTGCCTTCCCTTCGCTGCGCTTCTGTCTCGGATCGAAGTAGGCGTCCTTATTCTTCCTCCCTCAGGACGTTCCGCCGTATTCTCCTCTCGGCACGAGTGCTTCTCAATCGTCTAAAATATCACGTATGACGTCGGAACGGAAAAACGAAATGTTATCGAATGACAATGTAATTCCGCGAGGATTTTGCATGGAAAAAGCTCTGAAAATAGCTAAACGATCCGTAAAAAGCGTCAGCGAAAAGTGGGCCATAGAAGCGTTAATTTGCGTAAAAATCGACGCAGATTGACCATATCCAATTTGTATTCACGTAAAATACAGTTGCGTGATTTTTTGTTAGTCGTTAGAAACGTTTAGAAAAAAGGAGACATTAATGAAAAATACCATATGAATTTAATAATATTGTATTGAATATTTTGTGTTCTTATTATTATGAGTTTAATTGGGCAATTAAAAGTGTTGATTCAAGTTATTGGAAAATATTGATACTTTGCAGCATACGCGTTATAAATATCATAAAATACTGTACAAAGAAAAAAAAATATATATATATATTTTTTGTTGATTATAAGCATTTAAAATTATTAGCAATTAATCCAACAACAAATGTTCCTTTGTATAGTAGATAATTGGGAATTGAAGACGTTGATGAGGAGTATCTTTTATAAAATGACAGTCTTCTCTTAAAATTTTGCGTAACGGAGACATAATCTTTTTCTTTATTGTGTTAGAAAGATTCTTTCTGTTTTTTTAACTGGCCGTCGCAAACTTACAATCTACTTCGTATACGTATTTTACCACCTATTCTTATTTTACAAAGTTTTCTACGAGTATTACACTTGAAAGTTTCTATACGACATGGAGCATATATTTTTCTTTATAGACTGAGGAATAATTTCTCGAGTTATAAAGAGAAAGAGAGAGAGAGAGAGAGACACTCAATGGATCCATAAATATCATTATTATAAAGAGGAAAATATCTCGTTTTCTCAATATGCGCCACTGCCGATATTATAAAAATCACAATTTATCACAAATATATTACGAATATTAAATATATATTGATGATCATTTTTTGAAAATAATTAAAAACTTGTTATTTCAAAATGAGCATTATATTATCAAGTTATTTTCTCTCTCAAAATTTTAAATCACTAAAAAGAGAGTACAAGCTGTATTATTAAATAATCTATAATTAAATAAAATATTAATTTCACATATTTTAATCATATTATGTGTATGTGAAATAATTATTGGATTTCTACATACAGACACAATTATTTCGTAAAAAATTGCATCCTTTAATTTACTGCATTTTTTAATTGTATTATCTATATGCAATAACACTCATGGTTGCAATATGAGAAAATATCTCTACGTTAGAGCAAAGAATATATTGCATATTGCTTTGAAAATATCATAACATACAGCGAGAAACATAACCGAAAAGATTGTCATATTTTATAAGATTTTCATATACGAATGGTCAGTGTCTGGTATCATAAAAAGAAATAAAATTTAAATGCTGACCTTATATATTCGCGAAATGAGATTTCAGAATTTATTCATACACGGTCGCTTATCCATTTCGTCATGGACAGAGCTAATTCCTGTTGCCGAAACAATACATACCACCGCGTGCAATAGCAATTTCTGCATATTTGCTGCGTAAATGTAATTTTATATGACATCATACTGTGCTCGCATCGACGAGCGACGCGATGTTAGTTCATAATTCTTTAAAGCACTTCGTGCGAGGAGTTGCATTCCGATTTACTCAAGCAAATATGCGATGTTATACAAGCAATGGTAATAAATTATAACTAGCGAAGCCATGAAACACACGGATTCTGGTAATTTTGCTCTTATTTGCGGACCATGATTATTTTTCGTCGCAATGCTATTTGAATATTTCTTTAACTGATACGTGACTTCTGTGATAAATGCAATCTTTATTAAATGATATTTTTATTATATTTAATATTCCTCTATATATAGTTGACATTTTATTATATAAAATTAATTTCTAATAAAGTCACGTTATTATGTTATATAT
>NW_021849803.1:58408-64850 GCF_003651465.1 Formica exsecta | reverse complement strand
TTATTATTAATATATTTATTTATCAATTTTTAACTTCCATAAAAAAAATTATAATTGTTATTTTAACTCTTAAATACTCTTTTCTAATACGCAGCTGTGCATTAACTTTTGAATTTTGCGAATTTTTAATTCAGACGTACAAATCTTTCACAAAAATATTTGTCTCTCAATATTTGTCTTTTTGAAGTATACGCGCGTCCCCAGCGTATTCTGATATCTATATATGATATATATCTTATTATCGAAAAATTTCCAGATTATTTTTACAAGTGCAGCAGTATTTTTATACAGTTTTGTAATAAGCTTTTATCTTCCCCATTTGTGCGTGCAAACTAGAAAATTGATTGTAAAAATATCCGAAAGAAAATATTATTGTAACTTTTTGCCTACAGATTTGCTTCTCTAAATTTTTAAAAAATACTGTACATTTCCGAAATATTCGTTGTTGTCATTCTAGCGTGAAGATACAAAAGACTGCTCCTTCATATCCATAAAATTCAATGTGCTCGATAGTTTGTGATCAGAATACGAGTGCCGGTCGTAGAATCTGACAAGACGACAAGGTGAACAGCTCTGATCCAAAAGATTGGCGGCGATAAAGTGATATGAGATGAAAAGCGTGAAAGAGATGCCACTACGAAATGAGAGAGAACGGTGTATAGAAAGCAAGGGCGCTGATGAAAGAAAGAAACGGAATGAAATGCAGAATGAAGTTGATGCCAGATGAAGCGAGAGGCGAAATGAAGCTGAGGAAGGGCTTTGGAAAGAGCGAGGTGAAGAGGTGGAAAAACGGACGAACACAGGAAGTGGTTCATCGAGTGGCTGATTCGCTGAGAGAAAAGAGGAGAAATATATCTCTGTTCCAATACAAATGACAATTCTAATTCAAGTCTCTGCGAACTTTTTGAAACTTTATCTCATTATTCTTCTCTCTAGATTTTATTATCCAGATAAATTTTATATATGGTACGTATAAGGCACTATCACTTTTAGACATTTTGTCACTTTGAAGTAAAATATTGAAGCAACGCTAGTATGTGTATGTATTTTTTGTCGGTGTTCTCTTTTACAATATTTTATTAATTCTAAAAAAATTTTAATAAAAAATAAAAAAATCCGCTGTTATATCTTATTGTTAGAAGGTAACAAATCTAAAAAATAATTGAATAAGTATAATCGAATAAGTATAAATTTTAATATTACTGATTAATGTTAAATTTAAAATGTATTATACTATACTAATATTCAATAATTTTCTATTATTTCTTAGCAAACATATTTAAAAAATATGAAAAAAATCTTTAATTTTAATATTAATGCTACATCATAAGATGAAATTGATACTAAATTCTTTAAAGGATATTAATATTATTAAGATTCACTCCTTTAGCGAATTCTATAAAGTGTATTGCGCAAGCACAAAGTTCGTCGATCCTAAAATTTTTGTTCACTTCCTCTCGCTTCTAGTCCCGATAGTGACGTTCCTTTCAAGGAAGCTCTCAAAGCCCGCGGCAAAGCCACGCAAACAATGTCGGAACAGACATCTCTTCCCATTCATTCCGCCGACCGCCTTGTCTATTCATTTCCTCCTTACGTACTAGAACTTCGGCCAAGTGACGTCGGACTCTGAATCGACGAGCTTTGATGTCTGAGAATTCTGCGCTCGATCGGGCGGGATATACATACGTACGACGAAAGTTCGAATTCGTGAGGAACACTATCGTCTGTATAATTCGATAATCCAATCGACAACCGTTCGCTCATCGCTTTTGAACAGACATTATTGAGCACTTAAAATCTTGAGAAATATTAAACGCCCTATACAGAATATTTATAATCGCTCAACGAGTATAAATGAATTATGATTTCAAACTTTAAGGAAAATATTACATAAGTCATATTTGAATAAAATCTTAGAAGTTTTTTAGTTATTTTATTTTAGCAATATATATAACATAAAAGTATGTGAATACAATCAATATAATAAATACAAAAATGTGAAAGATTGCCACAGCAGAATCAAACAAATTGTGTTTTTCATCATGAAATTGGAAACATCTAATGTAGCTTTAAATAACATCAAAATATATTAAGCCAACTATACTTTATCATATTGATTTATACATTTTTATATTTCATTAAAAACTGTATTAAGCGTAAAACTCATCGTCAGTTATATTCCTGAAATCCTAAAGATGCAATATTAATAATATATTTTTTGACAAGAAGATAGGAAAGATTCTCACCGAAAATATCTGAGGTACTTGGTGATCTGGAAGCATTCTTTAAATAGGCAAATCGAAAAAATGCTTTAATGATTATGTAAAAAGGAAAGATAAGAAAAATTAGCTCTTTCTCTCTCGATTAACAAACTTACTCTCTTCGTAAGGAATGGCTTGTCGAAGTTAGAAGCGCAATTATTTATCACCATCCCCGGAGCGGCGGCTGCACGAGATCGATCCCACGAAATTTCCGTGATCCGGGAACAGCTGCGGCAATCCGGTGCGGGAATCCGGAGACACGAAGTGGAACCATCGAACCTGACTGACGGTTGCCCGGCGATTTGTAACAAGCACGGCCACGTGCACGATGCGACGTGAGACGGCGGATCTGCAGACAAATTACTTTGTTTTGACGGCCAGGAACCACAGCCCTCGGGGCCAGTCGACATCAATATCGACGATTGGACTGGCCATCCATCCCTCTTGGTGCTGCACGTTTCCGACTGTCCGTGAGACGGAAAACTGCGGAGTTCATAAAATGTCACCGACGGAATATCGAAATAGAATCTTCTCCTTCGGATCTTTCTTCGCTTATAAAATGATTCGATGATTTTTCGAAAGTGGGAAGTATCATTTTGAGAGGATGGATTTCACACGCGGAAACATTTTACCCGCAATAGTTCCACGAAACTCCAATTTTATCAGATATGCTTGTGATGCAGCTCTCCTTACATAAGTCAGTAAAAAAAATCAATAAAAACATCAATAAAAGGAAAATAAAATAAGATGGGACTAAAATAAGATGAGATATATAGACATATATAAAATATATAGGATAAATGCAAATGTAGTATGCTTTTGCATTTATTGAATTCTAAATTTTATTGTATGTGTTATTAATTACTATTCTTAAAGTCTTTTTAATTTTAAACTAAATAAAGAAAAAGAAAACGGTAAAAAATTTTTTTGACATGTACGTAAAAGGCAAATTTTTACATTATATATTCTTTTTATATATATTTTTATTAATGCTTTTAAAATATTTATGGAATATACACAGAGAGAGAGAGAGAAAGAGAGAAATTTAATTAGATAGAACTTCTTTTGGAATAATAATAAAATAATGAACAGGTATTTAAAAAACTGATTTTTTTAAATTTTGCTCTTTTAATTTTTTTATTGTCAATTGGATTTCTTTTTATAAGACTTAGAAAATATATATTTATAGAAAGTAGGCGTTTCTCGTAAAAAAATTAGCTGGCAGCACGATGCAATACTCTAAAGGTTAATCGCCGCACAACAATGCTGTTGCAATAATTCGTGCGATACGCAGGTGCGGTAACGCATACGCATATCCCTCGTATTTCACGCCCCTTTGGTTTCCGCCAGACACAGGCGACCCACGCCGATACTCTGCAGGACGCACAGAGTCTATTGGCATTATGTTTGCGCATCCTTGGATGCGAAATTAACGGTAGCGGTAAACGGGATGCGCATCAGACATATAACAGAAAGACAAAATGCAAAATTGATTAAATTTACCATCGATGAATATAACATTTATTAATGTATCAAAAAACTATATTTCTTTAATCATAATTAAGCTACATCACTCGAGGAAGAGATGGGTCTATATGCAAATAATCAAAGCAGCGCTGCAAAGAGTTAAAAAAATTAATTAAAAAGTTAACTAATATTAATATATGTATTTTATTATTTATAATAAATTTATATCATCCCCAAAATAGCCAGTTATACAAAAAATTAATCAATATAAATAATATTTAAGAGTATTTTGATGCGCAAAACTTTGATTTGAAATAAATTTTTGAGATATATAAAATACACACGTAACAAAAAAAGTGGTTACCAAAAGTAAAAATGTACAACCAGAAATATATATAAATATAATACTGCAATTTTTTTCTCAAAATGTCTTGTTGGAAATCTAAAAACTAGTACTATATACTTATTTATATATAGCAACTGGGCAGTAATATTCTTGAATATGGAATGTATTGAACATTTCTGTTCTATTCTAAGATCGATTTATCTATGCAGGATCGTTATCTCCATTTACATACACGGTATACACAGCCTTGTTTGTTGGAATAGATATTTACCCGATATGTCCAAAGCGGGAAAGTTCGAATTGCACTAGTCAAGATTGCCGGTCGAAACTCCTCTTCGCGACATTCAGGCAAATAGCGCAAATACAACTTGGGCAATTGCCCGTCGAGTTAACAAGCTTGAAATTATTGATGATAACCAATGTAACGCAAAACAAATTTCTTTGGATTATATATATTAAATATCACAAACTTACTAAAACAAATAATTTTTGAAGTTTCCCAAGAGCGCATACGTTATTTTTATAATATATGAATATTGTAGAATATAATAGAAAGGAAAGTCAATTAAAAAGAAAGAATTAAAAAAGATAGCCTAAAAAAACACACACAAAATTAATGCTGATCAATAAATTTAATAAACTTTAATAAATTTAATAAACTTTATGTGTGAACAATTTTATATTAATTTCTCCTTAATAAAAATATAATGTATTCAATAGATTTTATATTATAAGTGATTAAAAAAACAACTTTTAAAAAATTAATTTTTAGATACATGAATAAATAAAAGCGATTTATTTTTTGTTCAATTTTAAGAGAGAGATGTCACTAATACTGAAATAGTATAAAAAATTATATTATTAGTAAATATATATAATTTAAATAACATTTACACTCTCTCTAAAAAGAGAAGAAGGAAAATCTTGTATTTTTTCATGGAACGTTTTCTTAGGTACTCTCTTTATTATGTATCCACACATGTTCTAAAAGGCTAACTAAACAGAAATATTTTTAAGCTGAATGCTGTATATGTATGTGTAAAATCTCTTACCGTTTTTTTTCTCTTCCTCGTCACATAAAAGGAAATAAATGTCAAGAACAAATTTTTTTTTCTACCATTTTTTTTTTTTTTGTTATGAGAAACGAGGAAAAAACAAGATATTATTTCGTATCAAGATATTGATTAAATATATATTTTATATAGCATACCCCGCATATACTATATCATCCTAAAATAGAAAGCCCATAATAATGGAATATCAAGCCAGGGAAGAATGAAAGGGTTGTCAAGAAGGCATCGGGGTCAACATCGCGTCGCGCTCTTTTTTTATCGACAATTTATCAGCGTCCCATGGTGTAGCGTTTGTTAATAAATCTTCCCTCACATGGAATCTGACTCCTTGCGCGCGGCCTGTCAGTATCGGATACATATAGTCGGCGGCGATACCACGGAAAGATTATTACCGCACTGCAACCATGATAGCCACATTTTTCTTCTTCCATTGCCCTTGTGCTCTTGGCCGTCGTCATTCGACTCTCCCCCGTCGGGAGCATCGCTGCCGCAAAACGTTTAGTACCTGTCCCGTTAATAATATTTGCCTCTCCCTATCCTTCTTCTCCCTCGAGACCATCCTGACCAGCCTCACGGAAGTTTGTCGCGCACAATTGGCGCATAACTACTGGTTGACGGTCGGGCACAATCTCTGGAAATTTCACTGACAAAGTTCACGTAAAGACTCTTTAAGCAAAAGTTTAATTGAATATCACTTGCATTTTTAATCCTCAAAATAGTATGATATATCCTAGTATTAATAAAAGTAAAATTAATTTAAAAGATTTTTTGTCAGCAACATTTCTTCACAAATTTTCACCAAATTTTTATTTACAGGCGTCTTTAATTTTAATTCTTTTTTTTACTTATTATATTATATATATATTATTGATTACAATACCACAATATTATTAAAATCTTAATTTTTTAAAAACATTATTTCTAATATTTTTGTTTAAGTAAATTTTATGTTTAATATTCCATTAGCGGCAAAAACAGCATACCGCGAGTGAATTCTAGCCGTCGCGCGGTAGAAAAAGCTGTCAAAATACGCAATCTCTACAATAATAACTTTTCTTTTCAACATATTGGAAATTCGAGAGTAATACATTACAATTTCCTGCGTTCTTTAAAAGCAGTAGTATTAAGTTTGTATTAAATGAATAAAATACAATAAAATAAAGAACGCTTATCGGCGAAAGCAACACGTTACAGGCAGACCTAATTTTCTTTTTTGAATATTAAAATATTAGAAAATAAATTATATATATATAATATTTAATTATCTTTTTTTTTTAAATAATAAAATAATAATA
>NW_021849803.1:58095-58258 GCF_003651465.1 Formica exsecta | reverse complement strand
TATAGATATATAAAATAATTGGTATATATAACTTAAATTATATATTTTTTATTTGCAGTCAGAGAAATAAGAAAAATTCATGATATGCAAAGCCTTTTTTTTTAATGAGAATTCAATGAAATATAAGTGTAAATGTGTAATACAAACGTTTATTATAGATATT
>NW_021849803.1:52544-58071 GCF_003651465.1 Formica exsecta | reverse complement strand
TAATAATATTTTATTTTTTTAATTATATATATATATATATATAATGTAAACATAATAAAGTATGCAATTATAAGTAATATCTTTGTAGTAATATATATTTTTGAACCACGCAATATCTCTTTTGATATTTTTAATATTTTACATGAACGTCTTCTTCTCTTCAGCACTTCAATTTATTTTCTCTTCACAGTTTGTCTACTCAATAATCAATTAGATACTCAGAAAAAATAAAATGATGTGTAAACCTTGATTTTCTCGATACATATTTCAGATATTTCATCATTTTCTTATTATGAATTCACAATTGTTTAAAGATTTCAAATTAGGAATAATTAATCCATTTCGTTATCTTGTTTGAAGTAAAATAATTCCAAATTGCTATTCCTAATATTTAATGTTTATTTTTATTTCTAATATTTTCTTTATTGTGCGTAGGATATATTTCTATTACAATAAAATTAAGTCTGAATTCGCAATTATATAAAATCTTAATATAAAATTTGTCAGTAATTTGCCATATTATAATATGCTTTCTCTTATCTTCTCTTCTCCTCTCCTCTCTCTCTCTCTCTCTCTCTCTCTCTATCTATCTCTCTCTAAAAAGTTTTCTTTTCAAAATTTGTTTTTAAATTCTAATGTTGCTTTATGATATAATACTATATATAAAATTACGAGTGATATAATAACAAAATATTTTCAAAATATACATTTACATTTTACATATATGTACATATATAAAATGCAACCGATCTCTTACGAATGTTTATGAAATTGCATGCACGGTCAATACGAATAAGCAATATTTGCAAATAGTCGAATCTATTTACCATAATATTGAATCGCCAACATTGATTGCAAGATTCGGTTACAATTTCGCAAAGTCAATCAAAATCCAATCGATCCCTATTAAAATCGTTTTAATAAACACGTTATTTCGATAAATATTCGAAAAATGCTCTGTCAAGTGAGCTTTTATTTCCAATAGTAAGTTTACGTAAACGTTTGTTAAAAACTATAATTACGCTGAGAAATTAATTACGTGTCTCCGGTGAGTGCCATCACTGCAGATAACAATTCCCATGCAGCCTCGTGTATCTATCACGTCCCCATTCATGCTCTTACAGCGATGGTATTATAGTCTGTCCATATGTTCTCTTTGTCTCTCTCTCTCTCTCTCTCTCGTAAACAACTACCGTCTCATTGTTTAGCACTTCTCTCATTAATAACGTCTTCTTATCCAACAATATCGCCCTTAATGTGACAACTGTCGACTCGAAGCTGTAGCTTATGAAGTTCTTTCTAAGTTGTTAATTGTATAAATTTATATAATTAATTATTTCTACAATCCTGTGCTTGTCTAAATCTTGTGCTCGATACTTTGACATAATTGTTATGTTTGATATATGTGGATTGTCAAAATATATTGACATGTTTGACATGTCATTATTTATTGTGTAACGAATAATGATCTCCCATCATAGTTTCAGCAAGTAAAAAGCAATTTTAAATTTGAAACATGTTATTAAAATTTGATACGCTTGTAAGAAATGTGTTATTCTGTGTAGAATGTGTCTATAAAATTTGTATTGAACTTAAAATTCTTTGACTGAATCTTCGATAATTTCACGTGCATTTTAATTATGCAAAATTTTACATAGATCACGACACACTTTCTAGAATTATATTGTTTTGATGGAGAATTTAGAACGCCATCAAAATATTCATTAATCTATGATAATCTAGTGCATAAAACTGCTTTTTGCTCTTCATAACAATCATTTATAATAATATAGAATTTTATCACAGGATTAATTATATTAATACAAAATTAACTCGATAATACAATTTTTTTAAAATTACAACTTTTTTAGTCAACCAGTTGTCATAATCATGGGAGCTATCATGGAATTATTTACGATTCCCATCGCAAGTTTCCGACTAGCGGGTTTTTCATCACGATTCTGCCTGTGTCTCTCAATCTTAATCGTGAATCTTCTTTGGAACCGACTTATCGTTGTCACGTGACGAAACAAACGGTAATGGTCTTCCGCAATCTTTTTCGCCCGAGGCTTTGTCCCGATTGGAACTGATTTCCCGCTTGCTCGCAAGGCGTTAGAAATTATCCGATCGTTTCGACTATTATCCGAACGTTTACGATAGGGCAACTGACGAGAAACAGAATCGATCCGATTGGAAACCTCTCCGAATAGTTTCATGATAGCTCGCCGGCTATATCATTATCTAGCCCTGTTGTTAAAAAACTGACTGTTGTTAGAAAATTTCACCCATTGCCAAGATGATGGTAACAACTCATTCCAATAAATTGTCTGTATAGTTTGACTATGGATTGATTTAGTCTCTTTTTCGCGATCGTCCTCTTTCTGCAAGGTTGATTTTCCGCAGAATAAATGAAGAAGTAGGAGAACGAGGAAATACAGCAGTTCCACGATGCTGATGAGACTGAAGCCGATGAAGACACCACATATACCGCCCATATCGCCTGCAAAATGGCCAGTCTTTACAATACAGCAGCCTTGATAGCGTGGAAGGATAAGACGATCCAACGAAACGGCCGCGCGTTTTTTAATGTCGTACTTAAAAGGATAAGAAACGTTACGTGCAGTGGCGATTTACGCTGTAAAAACGATAATGGATTTTTACAACGATATCTTACAACCATGTTCTTTTCCTTCTTTACAAGACTACTGTTCTTTAATCAATACCTTACAGATCAGATATACATGGTGCTATATTTTAATAGCTAATTCGTGAAAATAGTACTTAATACTTATTTAAAAATAGAAATTAGTTATTATTTTTTCAGATTTTTTTAAATATATATAAATCATCAAATATATATTTATGTTAAAATTATATATATTTCTCAAATCATATATATTTAAATAAATCATATATATATATAATCATATATATTTTTTTCATATATATTTCTTGCTTCAGTAGTTTGCTCGCAAAGTGAGCGTTAGCAACTAGAAATTGCGTTCTTCGTGAGAAAAAAAGAATTCTCTTTTTGCACGGAGAATCAGAAAAAAATAGAGAAACGTTACATACGGTCGGATATTAAAATTTCATTTTTGAGAACCCTTAGGTATATTGCAGAAGGCGCGGGCAAAAAATTTCTGTTCCACATTACTTTATTTTTGTTTATAAGATATCTTTTTTATATGTTCTATATCAACTGTGAAAAGAATTTTCCTACTGCTAATTTACATAACAAATGCAATGACATGATTTGCCTTGCGACATGCAATTAATTAAGTATTGTAAAAGCATAAATCTCCAAAAATTATTTAATTTAAAATTAATTTAAATTATTTAATTTTTCAAAATTTTAATTATAGCGCAATGTCTATATTTAATATTATTAATGCCAAGTTTATGAATATAATTATAAAGTTTGATAAAATTATCTCTCTTCTATGCCTATCAATTTTATTTATTTATTTTATAAAAAAAGTAAATAACATTATAAATGCATAATTGTAAGATTCACTGAGATAGAAAATATCAATAGAATAAAAATTTTATATTTAATTATATTAAATTAATAATTGATTTTGTATTTAAATTATTAAATTGTACTTTATATAATCTCTCTTAAAAATTCTTATTTTGCAATAAAAATTTCAATTTATGCACAATTAAAAATCCTCGGCTCTATTTAACACTTCACTAAAACAAAATTTTTTTGTCAATGTTTACTTACTCAGCAGGTCGTACCAGTAATAAATCACGTCTTGCTTCAACCTAATTGAGTCATAGTTCGAGAAGTAAACGTGCAGTATCCCCTGATCTGTGACGTTAAAGTTCGATCTGAAATGGAATTGTCTCTAGCTCCTTTTTTGATGTTCAGAGGATTTTCTTCTTTGTATTTACAAGCTATTTTTTTATATTGACAAGGATGCTATATACTTACAGTAAATCAGTTCTGTATTCACCGGTCGACATATAACTTTTTGAACTTAACACATCATAACCAGTATCTTTGCAAGTAGGATAGCAAATGTTACAATGCAAAGCCCATTCGCTGTCTGGAAGAACCTCTTGTTTATTCTCATGAGGATAAACGGTGAACCATTTAGCTATATCAAAAATAGAATTAAAAGATTTATATAGCAGATATTGAGGTTTCGTTATTAATATAATTAAAATTATGAATGAGTTTATAATTTTACATAATAAAAGCAAATAAAAAATATATCAAATATATATCAGAGTTTTGAAATATATAACATATATTAGTTATTTTTTTTATATGAAGAAAGGGAATTCGATAAATTGAAAAAACTATAAATTGACAATATATTGATAACAGACACACTTACTCTTATATTTAGTCAGGCAAGCTAAGTCGGCGTTGGTACAAATACGCTCCGAAACTAGAATAAAACATGTACATATATACATATATGCAAATTTTGTACGGTAACGTATAAATCTATCATAAATAAAGAATATCTGCGAAATTAATTTATAGAAAAGAAACAGAATTCTTGTATACGCGATTGAAATTTATTAAAACATCTCTTATGTATAATAAGCTCAAATAAATATATATATATATATATATATAACATATGATACAAATATGAAAAATAATAGCAGACGATAATAAGACTGCTTTCTTTTGCATGTGCATCTGTCTTTATTTTTATTTATATATATATATATATATATATATATATATATATATATATATATATATATATATATATATATATATATATATATATATATATATATATATATATATATATATATATATATATATATATATATATATATATATATATATATATATATATATATATATATATATATATATATATATATATATATATATATATATATATATATACAACTCTTAACTACAGCTATATTTTATGACATTCTCTCTTGGAATATATTTATTTTAAAAATTGTGACATAAAAACATTTTTTGATTCACGTTTTTAGAATATTGACATATTTCGATATTTTCTTTCTAAGCTGATTCATAGGAATATGATACGATTACATTTTAAACTAAATTTTGATAAAATTATGTCTCTCTTTCTCTCTCTCTCTCTCTCTCTCTCTCTCTCTCTCTCTCTCTTCTATCGTTATCTTAAATTATTACTATAAATTAGAAATTACTCGCGTATTAGCAAAAATCATCGAAAATTTCTTTTATTTCTCGTAATCTCAACGAGCTAAAGCTTCACTATATCATATCGTATTTGCCAAGATAAAATCGTGTTATCACCGAAATCTAGTTTCGACGTGAGATGAAACTACAAAAATAAGAGTTTTCAAAAAAACACTCATATTTTGAGCAGTACAAGGTAGAATAGATGGAGAATACATCATGCGGGCATTGTCGCACGTGTTGTTGATTAATATGGAGAACGAAGGAGGCAGAGCGTCGCGAGAAAAACGAGTCCAAGCACCCTGTGCTATCGATAGAGCGCGCGAGAAAAAGAGCAATCGGAGCGGCTTTAAAACGAAAGAACGGAAAAAGGGAAAG
>NW_021849803.1:49244-51527 GCF_003651465.1 Formica exsecta | reverse complement strand
GAGAGAGAAAGAGTGACAAAGAGAAAGAGGGAAAAGCAGAGAGAAACTCGGCTTTTAGCGCGTTCCTCTTCTTTGCTACAGAGAGCCTCGGCTACGGTAAGTTAATCCTACAGAACGGTGCTTCGCACGATCCGCTTTAATGCTTTAAGCCACCCGTGGTAAAGCCTCGTTAGAAAGCTCGCGAACGCGTACGCCTCGCAATGCGGCGCGCAATGTTCCTTTACAGATTGCCGCCCATGCCTCTCGACTTCGTGATGGAAGAAAGGAATCGCCGGGATGTAAGAAGGTACGCGGGACCGGGGAAAAACCCGATTTATCCAATGAGATACGGTCCTTACCGCGTATTTTCGCCTTCCTCAATCTTATTTTTAGCCTCAAGTAATATTTCTGATTAAAATAAATCGCGTCAAATAATATTTTTGAGTAAAATAAATCGCGTTGCGGCTTACGCATTTCTTTCAATTGTCACACTCATAACTAATTTCAATTTTATTTATTACAAATTATCACAAATCATATCTTATTGTCTCCAATTTTATATTTATTGTTTTTAGTTTTCAATTGCATTTTTTAATTTATATCATTGATAGCAATTATAATTTGCGCGAGCATGTACGTATTGCAATTAATCTGTAATCTTGATATTTATAATGATTCTTTATATTCTATACTTTTCTATACTTTTATGATATTATTCTTTACTCGTGTTTTATTTGACGATATTAATGCATCCTTGTTTTCTTCTAACTTTTATGATGAAAATGAGGAAAATTGGAACTTGTACGAGTGTAAGGGAAAAAGCAAAAATTGAAGGAAACCTTATTGACTTTGATAGATCCGTTGTCTATGATGTTATCACATAGATTGATTTCTCATCTTTCCTCTTTTATTAATTTCTCAATTTTTGACAAACGAAAATAGTCATTATTTTTCTAGCAAATCTTCCTATGAATCTCGAATAATCTTGGCAATATTTTATATAATAACGTTGCACAGAATAATGCTATGTAATTTTTTTCTTTCTTTTTATCATTATTTTCTGATATATGTATATCACTATAACTTTTTTCAATTGCACCATCGAACGAAAGGTGTAAAAACTAGAAGATAAGAATTTGAAGAGAAAACAAAAGTGCAAAGTGGTGGCAATACAATTTACTCTGAAGATTGCTAGTAATATTGTGGAATTGTCAACCTTAATATACTTTGGTACAGCGCGAAGGTACGCCAATGAAAGCTGCAATTCACATTCTCGTAAGAGTGTAGAGTTTAGGAAAAAGAGCAAGACAGATAGAGAGAGAGAGAGAGAGAGAGAGAGAGAGAGAGAGATGTTACCGCTCGTTCTATTAACATTTAAACTCGTTCATCACTCGGAAATACGATTCGATACGATTCGATCAGGACCGATCAAGTTAGTATCGAGAAAGCCGTTTTGTCAGGGCTTTCAACCACACGAAACGATCTGACCGCATACATGAGATAAATAAAGTATTATTCGCGATTATTATGTGGAACATCCTGTCGCATTTGATGACATGCTCGCCTCTATTGATAGGATGTTACAATTATTGCGGAACACGTTCGTACGCCTCTCTAATATTTAATAGTGTTATTCAATAGATCTACCAAATATCATAAATGTGATAGTCAAATATAATAAATATATAAATTCCTCTTTTTTTATAATTTTCTATTCATTTCTAAGAATTCTTTAAAATTTACCATATCTTTATTTGCATCTAGATACATGATACACATGTTAATATAAAATTAATATAAAAATTTTAATTTTTAATTGTTTAACTATTAATTGTTAACTTTTAATATTAAAATATTTTAATATATAAAAAAAATTAGATAAAGAATTCATTGATAAAGATAAATGTGAAAGACTTTGTATATTTTTGATAACTAAAAAAGTAAGCTTTATAATATTTCATATCTGACACACATGATATTTCCTATTAAATATGTTTTTCAAACGGATAACTGCAAATGTCATTTATGAGTTACATTTTGAACTGTAGAAAATAAACACCAGCAAAAATAAACTACACGATAAAACTTTCAATTTGCAAAGCTTGGAGATTTATAAAGTTAAAGCTGGATTTCGAGAAATCTCAAGAAATTTAATAAACAATTTTTAATTTTTCAAGATTCTAAATTACATTTCTTGAGATTTCTCAAAATCCAGCTTTAACCGACTTATAAATCTCCAAGCTTTGCAAATTGAAAGTTTCATCGTGCAATTTATTTTTGCTGACGTTTCTTTTTATATATACA
>NW_021849803.1:45668-47682 GCF_003651465.1 Formica exsecta | reverse complement strand
TATATATACATATAATTTCTTCTTTAGCAACTTAAAGATGTCATGCAACAAAAATTCTTAACAAAGTTTAATACAAATGCAAATGGAAAGAATTTTTATTCCAAAACAATGCATTTATTTATCTTGAAAATGATACCGATTGTGTATTACTCATATATAAATTTTATTTCTATATTTCCCAAAAGTGTATTATACATATTAGTATTACTAATATATGTATTAAATAATTTTTAATTAAGATAAGCATTTTAAGATCTTATAGAGAGATGAACATATATTAGAAGATTGAACAATCAATATAAGAAAACATATTGCATCAATTTATTATTATCATTATTTAATTATACAAAAAGAAATAATAAGTAATTAATTAATTAATTAAAAATTTTTACGCTCTGTATACACATACACATATATACATATATACATGCATATATATGTATATATATAAAATATAAGTAGCTCAAAAACAATAGTACTCATTACAGCGTTAAATACGCCAAATTTTGATGTTATTTAAATAATTTTTACTAAACGTTTGCATTTCCACATTAATACGATAATTTTATGATACGATAAAGTGGCAGTATCAACAATCAAAGAAAATCGATGATATATATTCTTACTGACAATCTTTTTCGCCACGACGTGGATAGAAGAACAGTCTGCAGTTGCAAAGCTTTATCATGTCGTAAATCTTGCAGTCGACGATACAGTCACTGTAAGTATAGACTGTTTCACTGTGCTTAGTGCGCATCTCTTCCGAGAAAATACAATTGCGTTGATTCACAGGAAAATACTCGATAATCTCAGTGCTGAAGAAGGACGTTGCGTCCACATCAATATACGTCTCAGTGCGGGGCATCGCGAGTACTTCCGTGACACCACCGCTGCATACATCCGGAAAATCGGTAGGATTAAACACGATAATCTGTAAAACACGATAAATATCTGCTTTATTAAACTTTTATTTGTCTTTCTCTCTTTCTCTCTCCCTTTTTCTCTCTAATAATTGTAATATTCTCATCATGGGATAGATGCATTAAATAATTCTTTAAACAATATCATCGGCAAGTTCGAGAAATGTTACTATTTCTAATTTGTACGTTCTAATAAATTATCTTTTTGGCAGAATAATTAATATAATAAATATGGCGATAAAAAATAATTTGCAAATTATGAGAAGTATAATAATGTTAAATAGTATCATTTTGCTGTGTTTGTCAATGAAATACTCGAGAATATTCGGTCTCTCATATAATATCCGATTTCCTATTCGGTAATATTCGGTTAGATTAAAGAGGACATCATCAAATTACATTCAGATGATCGTTTTACAGTTAGATATATGTGTGAGTATAATTCATAAATATTTACCGTTAATATTGCATACGATATCTTTTTCCATTTGACTTGAATTCACTCTAAAAATTCTCTCGTAGTTTTTGTACACTAGATGTATTACATGTTTTTTTGACACTATGCTGCGAAAAAAGACATCGTAATTTGTGTAATATACTGATATATTTCCGTACGTTAATTGTGATGCTACTGACATCTCGAAATATTATAATGCAATCAGGCTGTTACTTTCGCTGCATTTTTATAAATAGACTATCTCGATGTTTTATTAAGGTATATAAATAAAAGCAAACCTTCCCGAAAAATTTGCATTAATATAAAGATTAATTAAATAACTTGTACAATTTCAAGCAATAGCTTGTTTAAATTATTTTTTGGAATATTTAAGACACATATTCATCATGCTTTCAAAATATTTATAATCAGATATCCTAAAAAGATATTCTATACATCTACATGTATAAATCTTAGCATATTGTGAGCCAAGTTTTGTTAAACAAAACTAATAGCAAACATATAATCAGTCAATATTAAGCAATGTAATTTTCGTTTAAATATATATATACATATATTTATAAAATATTTATTTATATGCACAACTATATACTATATTATAATATAATAATTATAAATAATAATTATTTATATAATT
>NW_021849803.1:33919-41209 GCF_003651465.1 Formica exsecta | reverse complement strand
ATATATATAGATATGTATAAATATAGATATATAATAATTACGAACATTCCTACATTCCTCTAAAGAGTCTGATTAATCTTGCGATCCATCTAAATCTCAATAGAAAATGTACGACAAAAATATCTCAAAACAATCTTTTAAATATATATATAGATATGTATAAATATAGATATATAATAATTACGCTTATTGAAACATTCCTCTAAAGAGTCTGATTAATCTTGCGATCCATCTAAATCTCAATAGAAAATGTACGACAAAAATATCTCAAAACGAAAATAGAATCTTTTAATACGTTTCTGCGAAAAATACGAATTTTTCATATAAGAGCCATTATAGTCTAAAGTAACAACAGACTACACCGTAAATATAAAGTGAAGGACGCGCGCGATTATATCGTGCTGCTAATGACTTTCGCGAGTTTTTTATCACTGTGCACTATGGGCGAATGAAGCACAGATGGCTTATAATGGCGTGATAAGCATGGAAAAAGTTCAAGGCATAAAGTTACTGATTACCTTCATCACAGCAATAGGTTTGATAAACATGATAATTTAATTAAAATATATTGAGCGCATAACATATATCTTGTATTTCTTAATTAATTTGCAAAATTGCTATATCCTGCATGAATTATTACAGTGATTAAAAAATTATTTGTCTGAAAATGATATTGATATTGAGAAATTTACGTTTATAACATATGGAGTACATCAGATTCTCTGCGCTTTTTGCATAAATAAATTAATCTTTTAAATTAATTTTTTGGAGTATATTAACTTATAATTTAATAATCTTTTATTAGATACGGTGTTTATCTCTCAATATCTTTGTTACTAACCATTAAATTACAATTTTATTATGTATAATCTTGATATCAGCTTAATTAAATATAATCTTGTATTAATTTGATAATTAACAAAAAATAAGATTTTATAATCTACTTCTCTTTACTCCTGTTTTTAAAGATTTGTATAAATGTGGCAATAATATATTATTCTATAACAAATAGCTTTGTTCTTAAAACTAATTAATCGTTAGACATTTATCATGCATAATGAGCTATTACTTCCTAATTATGTGTATATTAAATGCATTTAAAACATGAATATATTTTATGATACTTTGCCGTAAAATCGAACGTTGACGCTACTTTGGGATGATAAAGCATTGAGAAAATAAATCTTCATTTCGCTTGATTAGCCCCTTTTCATATTTAACACTTGTGGTAATAATTCGTTATGAGTCAAATATGACCCGTTTTCACAGCTCGCATAGACGGAGATATTTCCACAAACAATTTTCATGCAAAATTTTCTAAATTATATATTAGATCAGAATTCTCGTGTGCATAAAGCTAAAAATATTTTTAACGTAATGTATATATGTGCCTTTTGTTTCTGCAAAATAGTAATATTTAAAATACATATATTACTTTTAAATATTCAAATGTAATTTTAAATGTTAGCGAAGTAATTAAACAAATTTATTCTACATAAATTTACTCGATACGTTTAATAAAACAAAAAACTTAAGTTCCTGAGATTTGATTAGAATTGTAAATTGATTAGGACTACTAATTGTTCCTGTGAAATTCTTCCAACTATACATAATTTCTTTTTTTGCAGTTATTTTAAACAACAACAGTTTATAACAAAACTTTTACATGAATAAGAAAGACACGTTGATCAAATTAAGTGAAACATTTTGTGTAATTATGTAGCTTTTTACAGTGTAAACAAAGCTGATCTTTTAGTTAATTAAAAAAGAAAAATTTTATCAGAAATCTGCTAGAGATTTTAATCTCGCACGAGTAATGAATAAATTTACCTTGATGGCAGATTTAATTTTAGCTCGAAAATGAAATCATTCTGGCGAATGTGGAATATTAAAGGCCGATGTTTGGTTTTCTCGACAATTGGTTTTTCTAAATGACATTTGATGCCGCTTTTACTTGCCTTCCAACCCTTAACAGGCAGTATGGGGAAGAAATAATCACCCAAAAATGGGTCCATCAAGACTGTTAGACCGTGCTCTATCCCGAGATCTTCTACTTTTTGTTTTGTACCAAATGGCTCTTTAATCACATCACGCATTCTGTTAACAGAGGTATAATCGCAGCCATTAATTTTTCAAGCAGCTAAAGCTTATACTTAACAGCATTATAGATTTTTAAATTAAACAGCTCTTATTTTTTTTCATGAGGCAGTAAACTGACCTATATGTGTCACCATTTGTCCATTATAAATTACTCAGAAGATTGCAATCAAAACATGTAAGTCTTTTTATTCAGAGTAAAAAACTACACTTATATTTGTAATATTAATATCCTATCATAAAAAAATACAATATACATTTTAAATATCAAACAAAATATAAATAGCAACTCTTTCAATGTTAAAGCATTGGTAATAACAAAGTCGCTAACTATTAAAATTTTATGTCTATTGGCAAAAATACATACTTTATAAATAAATAACAAAACTTAATTTGACGTTAATTTGTTTTCTATTGCATTGGCCATTTAAGGAATATATAACGACAAATCAGTGATATACAAAAACAAATTAGAAAGATACATGTGAATCATTCTATATAAAGACCAGGTCATGGCATTTAATCCTTGCAACACGTCATGTATGTACAAAGAAAATTAAAATTTATGGCAGTACCATTTTTCTGCGATACAATCAACAAACTGCGATCTAATCGACAAACATTGTAGACAATTTATTAAAAGTAGAGTAATTTGTTTATAAATCGACTCACGATATATCACTCTTTAAAATATATAATTAAAAATTATACAGATATATAAATTCAAAATATTTTTAAAATAATTAATTTTATAAAGAAATATGATAATATATGTAATATATAAAATATATTTACTCAAACGTCAGGATATGATAACAAATATAATAATAAAAATAAATAATAAAACATTTTCATATTGTACGCTATAGTAATCTTAGAGAATGTGTTTCGTTTGCTTATGCTGAAAAAGCATGTCTTGCAGGCGTAAACTAGTCGAGTAAGCGGTTAAACTACTGCATGTTATCTGTTCACTATTCTGAACGCACGGGGTACTCACGAGGGAATGTCGTCTCTTTCACGTACGTAATTAAAGGTGCAACAGAATCCGTCCTGCGTCTTGCGAAATTCGAAAAGCGTCGTGCAGGGTCTGTAGGTCCCGTGCAGCTTGCACTTCAGTAGCATCGACATGCATAGCGGCGACAGCTGGAAAATTTAAGCGTACAACACACAAATTACCGACAACATCTCGCGCGATAGAAACGGCAATCGACACACGCAAAGTATCATGTATATAATGCTTTAATTGATCTCCACGAGAAACCCCTGCGTTTAATGTATACTATATCGCGTATGAATAAATAAAGTATTGCAGTAGCCTTCGTGTATAAGCGACTTTTATTTTTTAGAATCATCAAAAAGTTGAAAGTTGAAAAGAGGAATTTATGCGAAAAATACTCGCAAAAAAATCGAGTATAATGGCATCAAGATTTTCAAGAAATTTACATTTGAAGTTACCTCCGACAAATTTTGATTCGAACTCCCATTATTATACCATTTAACAGCAAAATTTAAAAAATATGGAATAACTAGGTATTTAATTAAAAGAGGATTATAAAAAGAAAGAAATCTACTAAAAATAAAATTTGTATAGATAAAATTTTAACGAATGATATTTGGAATATAGCATTAATTTTGCATACGTACATTTTTCATTGTTTTGGTAATGTCGTAAAACCCGTTGTAATAAGTGTTTAAAAGTTGATCGACCTCCACATTACGATTTTCCTCCATGATGAAACTGGAAGGGTAATTATTGCCTAATTGCTTGAGCAACTCCACGATTTCATCGATTGACAGGTCCGTGATGTTTGCGTTAAAACTGAGTTCAAAAAAATTTTACGTATGTTTTAAATAAAAAGAGAGAATATGAAATATATTAAAGATATTTTTAATCAATGCATGTACATATATAGGATAATCTAAGCGTATCCATTATATATATACGATAATCATATAATAACTCGCATAACAATTCCTTCAGCAAATTTATTTAATCAACAGCTTAATGAGTAATTGCATATATAACGGATAATACTTTAATGGTGTCATAAAGATTTACTTATGCATACGCTTCTCTTATTAGTCAACACGGGAAGCTCATATAATTTTCTAAGCATTAATCTACTACACACTAAAAAAACGTAATTGCATTTTAATGCTTCTTGTATTACAGATAATATTGTATAAATACCTTTGAAAATAATATATTTAACGAGCGTTTGTTTGAAATGTATAATCAGCAACGCATCGGTGTTCGAGTTGGGTAAAAATCGGTGTAGTATTAATCATTAATCGATGCGCAAACGAGGTGGAAACTTTTACGTTGAACCTACCTACGGAACTTCACGAAGGTTTCTTGGTTCCGAATCAACGATTCCGGAAATGTCTCTTCCATTACGGAGGCGAAAGTTTGCGGGTGGCTACGAGGTAGCACTGCGCGAAACGGCTGGATTTTGGGACATTAACGCCCTATTAAATGAGCCGTAACCACGCCGATTCTACGCTCTCCATCAATGCGCAATGCATCGATCCACTCTCGTTGCGTTCCAAGTGCACGGCATCGAATTAACGATAATCGGCGTGCCAATTGACTCGGGACATCGTAAAAAGCAGAGTAGAATCGTTAACCGATGCGTTAACCGGTCATTGAGCTTCTCGTATATATCGCGCGTCAACCGTGGCAAATTAATCCTACCTATCCCAGTCGAAACTCTCTATAGAAAGACCACCATGGTAAACTCACCGTCAACCATGAATTCGCACCTATCGACGACGAACATACATTATTTGTTACACCGCAATGATTTATAATCGATGAGAATATATACTCATCAATTATCCATTATTGCAATGTGTTTTTATAATTCTCTGAATAATATAAACTATATTTGCCATTGGCAAATATTATTAATTAAATCTAGTGGCTTATTAAAAAAAAAAAAAATGTTTAAAATATTTTTGATATCAATGCGATATAATATTTTCAACAATCTATTTGAGAGAAGTCCGGTAACCACGTTAAACTTAAATCAATATAATTAATAGTAATACGTAATGTAATATTGATAGGTCGAAACTCCCAAATATTTGCATGGTCGCTTTTATGCTGACGTAATATGAAAATAATTCATGCGATCAAGCCGATATTCCGGATGTTTGCGGATACGTGCTTGCGATTCGCGTTGCACCGGTAACCAGTGACCGTTTTAACCCGCGCAGAGAAAATACGCAGAGAAATAATATGCGTGTTAAACAGCTGATGTAACTTGGAGTAATCCAAATCGGTCGTGCTATTGGTACGATTGGTACAATTTGGTGCAAAATCATTTCTATGTGCATTTCAGCGAAATCATTTCTACGCGCGTGCATTTAAAATACTAGAACATGTGCATCATCACCTCACCGCTATTCGTGCAAATGTGAATACATTAATTGTTTAGTGTACGCGATTGCGATTTGCGTTTCTTTAATACATAAAATCGCTCACATGTCGGTTGCCAATTTCATCACGGCTCGCCGACTTATCCTATTAACGGGACAGATGGCGATTGCTGGAAATTCATCAGTGTGTTTTTTATCAACAGCGCAGTAGAATGGAAAAATTGGAAAAAACGAAAAAAAAATATAGCTTGTCTTTTTCTCTTAAAATATAAAAATTTTTTCCATTTATAAATAAAATGATATTTTTTTTAAATTCTCTCTCTTTGCTTAATACTGTTAACTTATATTGCAGAGTATGAAAAAAAAAAAAACATTTCCTGTTTTAGAAAAGAGTTATGTTTATATATTAGGCATGTAAAGAAGTAATGAGAAAGAAAGATGTATTTGCCAGATGTATTTGATTGATGTTTTCGTCAACGATAAACTTAATTTTTCCGACATTTATTTAATTTATTTAATTATTTTTTCCGTTCTTTTGTTCTTCCTCTTTCATTTTTAATCAGAGCTTTGATACAGAGTAAAATTTAGATATTTTTGTAAATTGTTACAATTGAGATTCCACAGCCAATACATAGTTTTCAGACAACTATTTATTTGAAGAAAAATAATACTAGTTTTTTTAAAATAAAATTACATGATAGTTTTATCAGTCACAGAAATAAATCGGTTTATATATTAATTTATACTATATCAAAAAGTAAATAAATCTTTATAACTAAATTGCATGCAGAAGTTTTAGAAATGCTTAATCTCCATACCTGGAAAGTCTAATTCAATCGTACTATAACTATCCGAGTCCATGGAAGTTAGTATAGGATAGGTCACAAATTCTTTGTAGGTAATATAAACCATACCAATCAGACCAGATATGATTACGCAATGTATTATGACCCACAGAATTCTGAAAGATTTTAATTAAGTCTTAAAAATCTTAATCAAATAAAGATTTTATTGAAAATAATAGTTGCAAACACTACATTACACATACGACATCTTTAAAGCGCCAATCGAAAGATCATTGCTTCATTTATTTAATTCATTCATTAAAAAAAAAAAAAAATAAAATTCTGTAGGTACAAAAAACAAGAATACGAATCTGTATGGCACAAATCAGTTGACATCGAGCAATTATTTATTCTCTTTTTCGTACCGTAACGCGTTCATTACCGAATTCACATGGCGCTATTAATGTCACGTATGACACGTAATGTTACATTAAATCAACCGGCGTCGCCGCATTGCAACGTGACTCTGTCGTTTTGCGGAATATTATGTTTCTTTTTTATATTTCTATTTTTTTCCTTCCTCTTTCGCATCGCGTTTGTTTCGTTTCGCGGAACGGGGTCGTGATTTGTGGACAACCTGATTTGTGCGGTTCGCTATGAATTCAAGAAAATCCCTACTCGCGGCGTCGTTAATCTCTCCGTGAAACGAGGATACGCTCGTTAAACCGCGTAACTTTAATCATATGTTGCGCTTACGCGCGAACCGATGTAATGTATGAGTTTGTAGCGTCTCGCGGCTAATCCGCGAGCATAGTATGCGCGAACCGCCTTTATCAATGCTTTGATAAAGGGCAGATAATCGTATTAGCGTGCCGAGCATTCGAAAGCGCGAGTTTATGCCACTAAATGGGTAAATAACATCCAAATAAATCCCGCTTGGAGGAAAGTTTCGTCGTACAAAGGTTACCTTTATCGGATACAAAACGCCTGCTGTATCACGTATAATTCAACACGTTCTCTCTTTCCC
>NW_021849803.1:19888-33901 GCF_003651465.1 Formica exsecta | reverse complement strand
CTTTCCCTCGAAAGATATAAATAAAATAAATAACAAGCTAAATGCAACTTGATAAGTAAGTTATTAAATAAAGAATTAAATTGATGAAAGTTAGATAAATATATATAAAAATAAGACAAAAAGAGATAAGATATTTTCTCTGCGAGAAAGAGATGTATATTATAGAAATTATTTGCAGAAATTATTTTGCAGAATATTTTAGATATATAAATTTAATAATAGCAATAATATTTGGTAAAGTTAGATCACAGACAAGTTTTTGTACATTATTAAATTTTAATAATTTTTCTCATAATTATATTGATTTAATTTATAAACATTAAAAGTATTATATAGTTCAAATATGGCAGGTTTCTCTTTTTCTTCTCCTTTTTATCTTTTTTTCAATTTTTCGCTTCAAATATTAAAACACCTAATATAAAAACGTAAAGTTTATTATTAATTGAAATAATGACTGAAAAGTGCAAAAACCTGTTTCGAGAGAAAAGTGCATTTAAAGTTTTTATTTTAACTTACAGAATACTTGGAGTAGAAAAGAATTTGAATACACAACTCCATTAACAGTTGTCACAGTTGTAACTGCTTGCAAGTACGTACGTACTTTGTAAGTTAAAATAAAAATTGTTAATGCCTTTTCCTTAAAATATTTTTTGCTTTTCAAAATTTTTTGCATATTAATTATTTATATAAGATTAAAATATATTTTAAAATTATTTACATAAGTATTGGAAAAGGGTTTATCTGGATATCCAAATTTCTCTCATAATTAATATTGTATATTTCTAAATTTTATATATATTTTGAGATTTTTATATTTATTCATGCACAATTTAATATAACTATATTATAAATAAATATAATTTTGAATGTGATCTTGTTACCTTTCAAACCATGTTTTTTGAGAATCGGCAAGATACTTTAAACTACTTAAACTGGAATACTGACAATATAACTTTAGATATTTTAATATAATTTTCAAACTCCGATATTTCGTCGGTGATCTCTGCGAATCCTTCGATATCCATGCTTGTGTAACAGCAATATTTCTTTTACGTTTAAATGAATCTTTCTCGGCCCACATTATGTCACTTTTTAAATTACATAATCCAAAAATTAAAACATCTTTAACCTGCAATAAATGATTATTTATATTATTATATAATACATTTCATTTCATTTATTGCCTATTTTATATTAAAAGTTTATGTGTATGTGTATTGATACTATTATCCATTAGTTTGCAAATTAATCTCGAAAAGTAAATGTATTAAAAGGAGAGAAAAGATATATAATTATGATAAAAAATTAGTAACAAATAGATATTCGAAATAATTATATAAATATTTATATGTATATAGAGAGAGGCAGAATTAAAATATATTTTTTTTAAACTTAAACTTAATCTGTCTTTATATTTTACAAATATAAAATCAATAATATATTTAAGAAATATTAGATAATATTGTAATGTCTTGTTTTAACTCTCAAAATTACAATTTAAATTCAGATAATATAACCACGTACATTTTTATTTATCTCTCGAGTAACCGTTTTACTAAAATATGTACTTATTCTATTATGTCAATTAAGTCCTATTTTGAGTAAAGATTGCGATTTAACAAAGGATTTAATTACAAAGGTGTTGTTACACAATTCCGCATTTAACGCACATCTGGAATTTCCTTGTATCAAATAATTATCATCACTTTAAATGTCGTAGAAGAAAAACGATCAACACTTTAAAAGTTTACAATAATAAAAAATTCTCGAATACACATAATAGTAAAATGAGTTTCTCGTTTCAACAAGTACAAACCGCGATCGATCACTCAACAAAAAGATACAATAGGGAACGAAACTCCCGTAAGCGCAATTACACGCAATGTTACAGATGTGGCACACGTCATATCCCGAGCACTCGCGCGACCATCTAGGATTACGACTGACATCGTTTACATCGAGCACTATAAAACGTGTGTGCGGCCGATTGGTGTTGGTGGTCCGCGTTATGACGGAAGAGATCCAGCAAGAGATCAAAATCGCGTGTATCTGGCATCGTTCAATTACTATTCTGCTACTTTGGTATCGCGTTCGCAATCGCTCGCCGGGTATAAAATTGCCCCGTTTGTCGCTTCCCTGGCAATCTCGTGAATAGTTTATAAGTGTGCGGTAGCACCGGTTTAACTCATAACCCATGTATACAACATATATATATATAATATATAATTTCCAATATAATTATTTATATTTTTATTATAATTTTTGAGTGTAATGGAAGCACAGCCTTATCAAAGCATAAACAAATAACAAGCACATCATTTCTTTAATTTAATCTTACTTATATAATTATATTTTGATAGATTTATTTGATAGATCAAAACTATATGGTATTCAATTCTCATGTAAAATTATTTGATTTTAATTATAATTGCCATTTATTTAACATTAATCGGAGTGAAATTATGAAGATAATATATAAGTAACATTCTTTTTTTTATAATGCGTTGACATAATATGTTGTGTAATAATTTCAGAAAATTTTAGAAAGCACATATCACTATACTAAAATAGATTTTGATATTTCTTCGATATAAACAAAGCATATATATGTATAAACAAAAATGACTGTAATAATATTAATTAATAAACTAATTTCTGTCTAGTATTAAACGAATTTAATGCCGCAATATTTTACTCTCTCACACATCTAGAATTAATAATGTAATATCTACAAAGTACGTAATATATCTACAGTAACTACATTATTAATAATCCAGTTAAAAATTTATAAGTAATAAAATTGTTTTTGTTGCAAAGAACATATAATATTTATGTTATTATTTTTTTATTGCGTTAAACGTTTTTACTATATGTGTGTGTGTATGTGATAATGTACATAATATATTATAGCTATTTTTTTTTTAATGCATATTATATATTGGTGTAACAATATTAATTATTTTATATTTGCATGTTTTTATTATTATTTTTGCCAATTAATGTATAGTCGATAATATATTGTATTTATATTTTATCTATATATTTTCCATTCTTTATACTATTGTACATATTAGAAGATATTGACTTAAATACTCGTATTCTGGGCTGACTATATACAGAATGTTATTACTGAATGACTGCAAACTGTTTGCACTTCTTGCATGACCGTAGTCCACTTAGATCTTATTACATCCCAGATGCGTTATAATTTCACAATACACAATAGTCCCTAAAGCAAACATAGATGCAAACATATCTCTATCTTTCTGTCAACACTTTGCCGAGATGTTTTCTCTATGTGTTAACTTAATATTGCTGAGATAAATCGTATCTTTTGGACATGGCACGAGAGTATTTCTTCTTTCACATATCTCAAAATTATATATTTTAGAAAAAAAACATCAAGGAAAAAAATAAGATTTAGGAAAAACACTTTTGTTAAATTAAAACTAATACAAGAATCATATGCGTGTGTAATAAAACCAAAATATATTTTTCGGTTTTTTATCTTTAAAATGTATTAAGGCACTTAATTCAACATATAAATTTTTTACACATGTAAACTTTTAACAGCAATCAATTACAATGTATTAAATAGTATATTAGAAGCACATTGCAATCATGCACAAAACTGTTATATTATTTGTCTGTAATTATTATTATTTTATAGCAAACATATGCAAATGTGATTTTAAATTTATTAATATTAATAATATATTGAGAATTTCTCTTTTTCTTTCTCGGTATATATTACATGTATATGTGTCAAATGATTTTTTAATATATTAATGTAACAGATGTACACAAATAATAAATTAATGTTATCTAGTTTAAAATTAACATCTATGCCCAAAAGCTTATTCCACTGAAAGCTGCTTTATGCATTTTGTAGATAGAATTTAATCTATCTGCGGACGCGTCTGTTCATTTCAAAATGGTACGTTCATCTCAAATCCTCAAATTAACATGACAGGTACAAACTCTGCAACACTTTCGCGGATGTTCTACTTTTAATCTCATTTCTTTCACTTGATATTAACACGCATTGTCATACATATTTGCCGAATGTTTTAGATCACGTTTGCGATCCGGCGTGAAATAGATCTTAAGAAATTTCAACTGTCAAACATATTCTCTTGACGAAACCGAGAACGTTCACGTCCCCTGTTCAACTCCACAGACAACGTTTCATATTTCACACGTTGCTTCACAATCCATGAGTAAAACACACGCACGTGGAAATGTATATCCATGACTATCTGGCAACCACATTACATACATCGTATAAGTACCTTTGTCTTGCTACAACCACAAGAGTTCATTGTAATGGGCTGAAACTCGCGAAACTTCTCACGTCGTTTTAATTATGGCACCGGTTTAACTCATAACCCATGTATACAACATATATATATATAATATATAATTTCCAATATAATTATTTATATTTTTATTATAATTTTTGAGTGTAATGGAAGCACAGCCTTATCAAAGCATAAACAAATAACAAGCACATCATTTCTTTAATTTAATCTTACGCGAATAAATGACAGAATAAATTTCTCTCTCTCTCTCTCTCTCTAACAAGATTCAAAGAGATTAAAACGTTTATAATTTCGCAAATTGAAAACTTGTAATAAATAATGATTTCCTATTAAATTGTAAAGAAGATGATGTCAATTTCCAAGTGAAATCTGCGGCAGCAGATCCGGAACACTTGTTATGCAAGAAGCGCGAGCGCCTTCCGAGTCTTTCGCTCGTTCTATGACGCGCGCGAGACGTATGAAGAGGATTATTCACGGCTGTGTGACACGCAGCCGGCGATGCGATGCCACGTCTCATCCGTCGCCCGACATTCTCGCGGACGGATCGCGGCCGTTTAAGTGTATTTTCGCTAATTAATCTCGAGATTAATTCGCGCGTTCGCCGGCGCGCCACGCCGGCAATCCAATTTAAATTGTGCGGGGAGCGGTCGGAGAGACGCGCATAAATTGCGCGCAACAAGGCGAGATGAAAGTTACATCGACGTGAGTTTCTTATACAGTAAGAGACGCAAGACTCTCGTTCCTACGAGAGCACTAAGGCGAATTAGTGAATTTCGAGCAAGGTAATACGACAATGCACGCATTGCACAAGTTTTACGTCGTGTTCGAGAGTTTTCGATTGATTCTTAATTCAATAGTGGTGTGCGTCTTTTTGTGTGCAACGAACTATGTCTCTCTCTCTCTCTCTCTCTCTCTAAATTAATAAAATTTAGTTTATTATTAACTCAATATATACGTATATATACATATTAATATAGAAAATTAGTAAGATTTGTATTTTACTTATTAATTTTGTTTTGTATTTTGACACGATAATATTAGTATTATTTTAATTATATACTATTATAATTATACATTATTTTAATGAAAATTTCATAGGATATATGATAATCTTTTATCTAATCGATATGTGTATATCGGTCCTTCTCCTCTCTCTTCGTTTCCGTCCATTTTATTACTTTCAAAAGCACACGAAGATGTAATATTACTAATGGATCAATTAATAACGAGACATAAATGAAGAACTGCTGAGTAATTGAAATGCATTCGACACATTAATGCTTATTAAATCTTTATGAATTAAAATTTACATGATTAATGGCGGTAATTTATCTTTCGCCAATTTGCTTTGTAAAACAGAATGCAATGTAAACAACATCGGTGCACGTGCCGTACAAATTTTTCCTTTTACAAACACTATTTGCATTTTAATTCCATAACGATTATCCGTGATAACGCATAGTTTTTAGCGTTGAATTTAGAGGAGATGATCAACAATGAGAGACATCTCCGTCCGTCGAGAGGCGCATTAAAAATTAATCTTAGCCATGCTTTGTTACAGCCCGGTCGCCCGCAGGCTGGACGCGGAATGCTTTTCGTAAATATGCTAATCGTTAAAACTTTGTGAAACTGGTTGGAATAAAAGGAAGAAGGATTAGAGGCGAAACAATGTAGCCTACTTTTCTATACGTACAAGTGGTTGGCGAGAAGACGGAAGTACAACGCTATAGAAAAATCATTTAAAGGCTAATGCGTCGAGTACTATTATTTTCAGGATACCTTGTAAAATTACAAGGAAACATTATTTAAAGATTCATAAAATACAAATGATGTTTGTAAAAAGAAAATGTTAAAGAATCTGTATTGTATCAAAACTAGATAGAGAATTGTTTTTATTTAATTAAGAACGCGCGCGCGCGAATTTTAATATATAGGATATACAAGTATACAGCTTTTCTTTCAAGTAAATGTAAATTCAAAAGAGAACTGCATTATGCATTTTGTAGAATTCAGGACTTCGTAGGTCGTTAAATGAAATAAAGAACTTTGTATACAACGATTGTCTATTTGTTTTCCATGCTTTCTTATCTGCCATTCCCAGCCGTTTTCTCATTTTGAGATGCTTTAATATAGAACGATACCAAGCCGTTTCATTGAGTGCATTCGAGTGAATTCCGTAATTCCATTTCTTCTTCTAATAACAACGCTAAATGCTTTTAAAACATTTTTTATAGAAATAACTCTGGTTTTTTAAAAACACTACGTTAATTACTATGAAAAACATAGTTCTGTAAAGTTGATTACGCCACTAACATATTATTTCCTTATTATTTTAGTTTGATAAAACTTTTTTTTTTCTTGCATTATAACATTTTATTTGTATATATTATGTAAATAGCTCTCTATCAAATATTTTTCTATTAAATTAAAGTTGAACGTGTGGGAATGTGTGACGGATTTTTTAACAAAAGTTTGAGAAAGTTTCAAAAATAATTCACTAAAATTTATTATGAATTAAAAATATATTATATAAATGTTGAAAATTAAAAATTAGGATAAACAATATTTCATAAAGTAAATTTCAAAAATATACCTTAATATAGATAATAACTTGTCTCTTGGTTAATTTCATATATTAAACATATACATATATTGCATAGTAACTTTACTTTGACATAAGTTTTATTTGCTGCTTTTTTATATACCAAAATATTTCTTACCAATAATTAAAAAATTGAAACAATGAATTTTCATCAATTATAGTAACTAGTCCTTTTTACATAAATACTTTCGATACATAAAGATTTTCTATCTTCTCAATTCATAATAATTAAATTTTTGCAAATCTTTAAATAAAAGCTATCCCTCCCACCATCCAATTCCAACTTATAAACTTTATTTCTTATAGTATGTCTAGTTTACTAGTGTAATAATTTATATATTTTTGGTCCCTAAATAGTTAAATATGAAGAAAATTTAAGAAGATTAAAGAGATTGTTAAAAATGTTTGATGAGATATAGTGTCATAGAAGCGTCTTTGTAACTTTCTGAAACAGTTCGTGCTTCAACACGAGAGACCATTCGAAGGAAGGAAGGAAGGAAGGAAGGAAGTGAGTGCTTTGTCGACCGTAAATTGAACTGACGTCGCTTTTCCTTCCGATCTTCTTTTACCACTCCTTTTAATCAAGCGCGTTTCCTGTTTTTAAGCCGACAAACTCTTCTCTTTCTCTCTCTTTGTATAATTAATGC
This sequence comes from Formica exsecta, assembly GCF_003651465.1. Taxonomy (NCBI): domain Eukaryota; kingdom Metazoa; phylum Arthropoda; class Insecta; order Hymenoptera; family Formicidae; genus Formica; species Formica exsecta. The sequence continues at coordinate 26,330 of NW_021849803.1, read as the reverse complement.
ATTAAAGAACGGCCAAACCACGCATTTACCGCATGCTTTAAGCAAATAGAAATTTTGACTTTAAATGAAATTCGTGAAATGAAAAGCTTTGTGTGTGTTTGTAAAACCGCAAACAGTTCTACGAAAATCTACTCTACCGCGATCTTTATCATTACTATAATACAATCAGACAGTTTTTATATAAAACAAATCAAATAATACATATTTAAATAGTTTGAATTAAATACTTTAAATGTTTTAATCAATACATATTATCTTATTGTATTTAGCCGAAAATTGCTAATTGATTTCGATTAATTCAATTTTACCAGCATTCCGAGAAAGAACAAAATCAAGTTTACAAAAAACAAAATCTCTCTCTTTGTCTCTCTTGCAAACAGTTAATACATATCTTAATAAAAAAATTCTTTTAAAATTTCAAAGTTGGCCTGGATCTTCAAAGACACAAAAGATTTTTTTAAAGGCTTCTAATGTCAGAGCATCAAGAAAAGAAAAGACACCAAAAAAAACTTTCAAAGCATTTTGGAAAATTTCATTTCTAGAGTAAAAGCATTAAATAAGATCACTAAAATTCAGAAATCCCGATACTCGATGGCAAAAGCTGTAATGCGTAATTATACAATTTAAGTTTGAATTAAATTTATTAAAGCCAAGATGTGTGTAAAATTGCCGCGATTTGCATAAATAAGTCAATTTCGAATCTCGGATAAATAAAAAAATCCATTTAGGTTGATGGCACAACGGACAGGCGAAAGAAAATCAGGGCGACTACACCGTCGCAAATTCAATTATGTTCGCGGGATATGACGGCCGACGTAATCACGGTGGATATTGCACCGTGCAATCTAGCCAGGCGCCGCGATTGTTGCGCCGTCTTTTTCCACGTGCAAAATATACGAATCACAATTGCCCTCTCATTGTGCCGAATGGGGTCCACGGACCCCAATTCGCTTCGTGAGAAAAGTAATTTTGTCGAACCGGCACGTTTTTCTCTCCGAAACACACCGAAACGTTAATTTACGAAAAGAAAAAAGGTGTTGATCAAATGCGGTAGTGAGTAATTAACAATATGCATATTTGCCTAAAAAAATAAACATTATTTGCTCTTATAATTTTTATAATAAATTATATATAAGTAATCACATATGTATACATATATTTATTAAACAATAGAAATCAGAATTTACATGAAAGAAATTAATGTTATTTTTTTATTATTAAAAAACGTGCTTTATCACATAAATTTTGAACCATCTGTGCATAAGAATCATAATCACGCTTCAAATTGTGGAGTATGAGTAAAATATTAAAAATTTTATTTCTACAAAACCAAAGTTTGGTCCCAAAAACCGTGCCATTTACTTTAAAGATTTTATACATTAATTTGGGGAGTATATTGGAAATAATTATTATTGATTTCGCTATTATATGCTTGTGCAGAAAACCTTCAATCTGATTAAATTCATCTTTCTTTTGTTGTTGAAAATTATGTTTAAAAAATCGCCGAAAAGAGAGAGTGAGAAAAAAAGTGAGAGGAAGAGAGAGAGAGACGGAGAGAGACAATTTGCTCAATTTTATAATTTCTTCTATTCTAAAAAAATGAATCGTAAATCAGCGAATAATTATAAAATAGATTTTATTACACAAAATAAATATTAGTCCCTTTTAACTTTTGTACCACATTTACATTGTAGAAGAACATAACGGTGCAGGAACGCAGATTCAATTAAAGAATATTACGTAAAGTAAAATATTAAATATTTTTATGGAGACAACTATATCATACGTATTTATGGAGACAACTATATCATACGCTATTTGATCCTTGTATTTTGTATATAGCGCGCTATTGTGTACATACTACATACACAGTCACTTACCGTGTTGACATTCACGCGACGAGACTCGAGCAGAGGGGATAAGGACACAAGACGCTCTACATTTATGTGTCGTCGTAATATCTTTTAAGACGCGATCACGAGAAATATAGAGAGATGCCGAATGTAATTATTCGCTATGATTATTATAATTAGCTCATGTACTTGATTAAGTCTCATGCAATAAACAGCATATAAAAGTATTACAGATCATTTATCGAAACATATATTTTTTATATATATGAGTAATTATTTTCAAAAATAAGAAATAATAAATTAAATAAATTATAAATTGCTAACCTCACGGTTACTTTGCCATTGCCTTCCCGGGCCTTCCTCTTCTTCTTTCGTATTCCTTAAAAGCGTCTTCATTGCACACACGTGATACTTGCTCACAAAACACATTTAATTATAATTGCGTGCGTGCTAATCAACAAAATATGACAGCTGCGCGACATTTTACATGATTTTAATCACGATGTTGATCGCATATGTGACGCAAATCTTATTATATCGCAATAGGGGAACAATGCGCGGAAACTACGGTCGCACGAAGTTACAATCCGTTCAGAATCCAAAAATCGCGTAACGAAATTCACGCACTTCTCGTCGCGACAGCGCTACATCCGTTGCTGACAATAACACCGTTGATATCACATTTACTAACACTATATTAAAACCGCTATGATGCTACATTGTACACTGATATGTATATACTAAAATATTACGAGATGCGCGTCCCAAACGCAATTATTTATCATAATTGTTACACAATTAGTAATTAGTAATTATCAGCATATACATATATAATAAAAATATATTTATACAAAAGCGAGATAAAAATAAATATCTTTTTCAGATTTAATATTTTTACTTGAAATATATAAGATATGCAAGTTTCAGAAAAGACGGAGAAGTGTCTCTATATATATTAAACATTTATTCCTATTTCCAACAGGGATATATATATATATATATATATATATCCCTGTTGGAAATAGGAATAAATGTTTAATATATATAGAGACACTTCTCCGTCTTTTCTGAAACTTGCATATCTTATATATTTCAAGTAAAAATATTAAATCTGAAAAAGATATTTATTTTTATCTCGCTTTTGTATAAATATATTTTTATTATATATGTATATGCTGATAATTACTAATTACTAATTGTGTAACAATTATGATAAATAATTGCGTTTGGGACGCGCATCTCGTAATATTTTAGTATATACATATCAGTGTACAATGTAGCATCATAGCGGTTTTAATATAGTGTTAGTAAATGTGATATCAACGGTGTTATTGTCAGCAACGGATGTAGCGCTGTCGCGACGAGAAGTGCGTGAATTTCGTTACGCGATTTTTGGATTCTGAACGGATTGTAACTTCGTGCGACCGTAGTTTCCGCGCATTGTTCCCCTATTGCGATATAATAAGATTTGCGTCACATATGCGATCAACATCGTGATTAAAATCATGTAAAATGTCGCGCAGCTGTCATATTTTGTTGATTAGCACGCACGCAATTATAATTAAATGTGTTTTGTGAGCAAGTATCACGTGTGTGCAATGAAGACGCTTTTAAGGAATACGAAAGAAGAAGAGGAAGGCCCGGGAAGGCAATGGCAAAGTAACCGTGAGGTTAGCAATTTATAATTTATTTAATTTATTATTTCTTATTTTTGAAAATAATTACTCATATCTTCTAGAAAAAGAAAGAGAGGGAGAAAGAGAAAGAGACGGAAATATGTGTGATTCATTTTCTATCATTATATAATATAATGCATATAATAAATATTTTAAATTCTTTTTTCTATTTAAATACACAAAAATACTTTAGGATATTATATTTAAGGTTTATCTATGTATAATTTATATAAAAATTAAACTAAATTAAAGATAAATTAGAGGTCAAATTTAAATTTTATTAGTTGTTATATTTTTTTGATAGTTTGTGTATTTAAAAAATCTTTTCTTTTTGGTGTGCTTATATTTTATATATTAAATATGTTTTTGATATAAAACACATCTTAATAATAACCATATTTTGAGTACCCCACCACTTTTTGAGTACATCGATAACATATTTATAAATAATTCTGACGAAAATTTGCAAAACTCGTAGAGGCATCATGTTAAAACACAACTTTTAGCAAGGTTTTGAATACACATAGAAAATTACATCATTATTAATCTGTTCATTAATTTCTAAAAATTGATGCATCAATGATGATTGTACGTGGATGACCCAAAATATGAACAAAATTTGTTTTTATTTAATTAAACTTGAATTTAAATTTTTGATATTTTATTTTGATTCTTTTCTCTTCAAATTGATGAACTAATTTCATTATACTCTCAGTGCTTCAATTAATTCGTCATATTTGGCCAAGCTCGTAACCGAAATGTACATATCTCGCGAGACTCGAAGTAACTGTCGTACCTTCATCACCGAGAAGTAAGACAAATTATGTCGTCCTTAATTTTCGGCAAGTTAACGAAGTTGATTCCAATTATGTCAGTCACGCGCTCCTTTCAAACGCGCAACAGTGTGCCGTTAATAGTATCTGGAACTAGTACTCGCGAATAAGTACTTTATGTAATAACATTCGATAATGGCGTTTTAATAATCAGGCAATCTTAGTTATTGATTTTTGTACTTTCATCCAATTTGTATTTTTTAACATAACGGATATTAAAAAGAAATTAAATATATAATTCACGAGTTAAGATGCAATTAAATGTAATAATATAAAAGAAAACATAAAAACCATATAAATTTAGAATTATAACATAACGTCCTCGTCAGTGTACATGTCATTCGGCTTTATGTAATCTTTCGCACGATGTAACTTTCAAAATTGCAGTAACCGATATTGTCGCACTTTTGACGCATCCAATGAAAATAAATCTATATACGCGGCAACTCAAAAGATCCTTTATGCGTGAGTGTACATATGTGCATATGTATATATTGTATATTTTAAAAATTTTAATTTTTTTATAAACTCGTGATAATTGTTATAAATATTGATTGGTAATAATTATTAGATAATATATAATAATCATTGATTTTTTAATATAAAGAATCCAATAAAATAGATTTAAATATTTCAATCATTTGAGCACAAATTGCGTTAATTTATTTTGTGTTAGCATTTGCAATCTAAAAGCTAATCAGCATTTTAAACATCGCAGCGTAAAATCTATCTCCATGGTAAAAGCGTTGAGACATTCATACATAAAAAATATATGACCAGATAAATCTATCAAAAATATTAACTATTCATCATTCCATTTCATATGATTGGCGTAAGGCGGCCTCCGAATATGAAGAGGTCGGCTCTTCAATTGAGTTTAAAAATACATCGGACATCTCATGGTCAGAAATATTTTTTGAAAAAAATGTTTCTTTTTGTGACTAAAATATAAGCAAAAAATTTTAATAAGATAGTTAGAAATTTTAATAGAAGATAAGAAATTTTATAAATCTGCAGATATATATATAATAATGCGTAAGATAAAACTAAAAATAGATTTTAACCATCTGCATTATAAAATTTATTTTTAAAATTAAATACTGAAAAATTAATACTGACACAATTTTTTCTCCAATTTTGTAGTTAAAAGAAATAAACTGATTAGAATTGATGTTACTTTGATTTTTAAATTTAAAACTGTAAATTTATATCACTTTGATTTTTAAATTTAGTTTTTGATATTTATTCTTGGATTAAAGATCGGGCGAATTAAATTAGCTCGTTCGGATTTCTTATTTTATAAATGTCTCGTTGTCAGCGCTTTTATCGTCGAGATAAATCTTACGCTAAAACTTACCATTTTTACATATTTTTATAATGATTATTTTAGAAATCATATAAAATTATTTGTATGATAAATATAAAATGTCATTTATTCTCATGTCACTATTAATCACAATTGATTCTTTATACAATGCAATCTTCAAACGCGATTATTTAGATCAGAAAAAAAACGAATGATATTTACAATAATGTGGCTTCAAAAATACAAATACTGCATGATATTTAACTCTTAATTTTTGTCAATTAATCACGTTATTTGCACGAATGAATCAATCATTTATTTTATAAATGTCTCGTTGTCAGCGCTTTTATCGTCGAGATAAATCTTACGCTAAAACTTACCATTTTTACATATTTTTATAATGATTATTTTAGAAATCATATAAAATTATTTGTATGATAAATATAAAATGTCATTTATTCTCATGTCACTATTAATCACAATTGATTCTTTATACAATGCAATCTTCAAACGCGATTATTTAGATCAGAAAAAAAACGAATGATATTTACAATAATGTAGCTTCAAAAATACAAATACTGCATGATATTTAACTCTTCCCGATTCAATGCAATAACTATTTATATAACTTTTTTCAGAAAATAATTTTTGTCAATTAATCACGTTATTTGCACGAATGAATCAATCATGATCGAAGCATATCAGTCTGTTTGCGATCGTAGACTAACGAGAGTTTGCGTTGAATCTATGTTGATTTAAAGAATGGATCGAACA
>NW_021849803.1:9477-19688 GCF_003651465.1 Formica exsecta | reverse complement strand
TAACATAACGTCCTCGTCAGTGTACATGTCATTCGGCTTTATGTAATCTTTCGCACGATGTAACTTTCAAAATTGCAGTAACCGATATTGTCGCACTTTTGACGCATCCAATGAAAATAAATCTATATACGCGGCAACTCAAAAGATCCTTTATGCGTGAGTGTACATATGTGCATATGTATATATTGTATATTTTAAAAATTTTAATTTTTTTATAAACTCGTGATAATTGTTATAAATATTGATTGGTAATAATTATTAGATAATATATAATAATCATTGATTTTTTAATATTAAGAATCCAATAAAATAGATCCAAATATTTCAATCATTTGAGCACAAATTGCGTTAATTTATTTTGTGTTAGCATTTGCAATCTAAAAGCTAATCAGCATTTTAAACATCGCAGCGTAAAATCTATCTCCATGGTAAAAGCGTTGAGACATTCATACATAAAAAATATATGACCAGATAAATCTATCAAAAATATTAACTATTCATCATTCCATTTCATATGATTGGCGTAAGGCGGCCTCCGAATATGAAGAGGCCGGCTCTTCAATTGAGTTTAAAAATACATCGGACATCTCATGGTCAGAAATATTTTTTGAAAAAAATGTTTCTTTTTGTGACTAAAATATAAGCAAAAAATTTTAATAAGATAGTTAGAAATTTTAATAGAAGATAAGAAATTTTATAAATCTGCAGATATATATATAATAATGCGTAAGATAAAACTAAAAATAGATTTTAACCATCTGCATTATAAAATTTATTTTTAAAATTAAATACTGAAAAATTAATACTGACACAATTTTTTCTCCAATTTTGTAGTTAAAAGAAATAAACTGATTAGAATTGATGTTACTTTGATTTTTAAATTTAAAACTGTAAATTTATATCACTTTGATTTTTAAATTTAGTTTTTGATATTTATTCTTGGATTAAAGATCGGGCGAATTAAATTAGCTCGTTCGGATTTCTTATTTTATAAATGTCTCGTTGTCAGCGCTTTTATCGTCGAGATAAATCTTACGCTAAAACTTACCGTTTTTACATATTTTTATAATGATTATTTTAGAAATCATATAAAATTATTTGTATGATAAATATAAAATGTCATTTATTCTCATGTCACTATTAATCACAATTGATTCTTTATACAATGCAATCTTCAAACGCGATTATTTAGATCAGAAAAAAAACGAATGATATTTACAATAATGTAGCTTCAAAAATACAAATACTGCATGATATTTAACTCTTCCCGATTCAATGCAATAACTATTTATATAACTTTTTTCAGAAAATCAATTAATCAAATTAATCACGTTATTTGCACGAATGAATCAATCATGATCGAAGCATATCAGTCTGTTTGCGATCGTAGACTAACGAGAGAATCTATGTTACACGTGCTCACGTGCTATTCCATCGGAATCGTGTCCGACAAGGCGCGCGACGCGGTTCTTTCGCGAGCTGTTGGCTGTGGCTTTCAGCATTCTGCATACCCGCTCTTCTCACGTGCTATTCCATCGGAATCGTGTCCGACAAGGCGCGCGACGCGGTTCTTTCGCGAGCTGTTGGCTGTGGCTTTCAGCGAAATTGCATTCTGCATACATTTCACGTGTAGACATATGAAACCACAATATAGCTTGAACACATTGCACTTAGCGATCCATTAGAAATCTTCGTGAACCGTCATAGTCGACTATGATGTTCTTGTGCGAATAGACGGATTTTTAACTTTTATTCGGTAATAGATTTATGGCTCTAATATCTTTGTAAATCTTATATCATAAAACTAAAACACAATGCAAGAATTTTTAAATTTTGTTTATACAAATTTATTAACGATTCTCTCTTATTATTAATGTCAGATTTAAAATTTTATGCATAACTTTGTTTTTCTTTTTGTTATAACCACAAACTTCTATATAGAGTGAATCATATGTTTTAAAATTTGTCTGTGGTTATAATAAATTGGAATTTATAAAGCAAAAGAGCGCACTTATAGCTAATTTTAAATATTGAATCAATTTGAATATAAAACAATTCATATGAGACATGTTGAATATATAATATTTAAAACTAATAAAAGATGTTTTCTTAAAAAATATTAAGAAAAAGATCATTCATTTATTGCACTTTTTAGTTCTTTAAATATTTTTTTAAATTTATAAATTTTAAAATTCTGTTAATAAAAATATTTATCTAATTTATGAAAGAAACCTTCATTTTTAATAATGTAAAATTAAAAAATAAATATCTTGGCGTAAATATAACGAAAACCTTGACATTTTTTTATTAGCATTTTCGTCTCATGTCAGAGAGATTTAAATAAGTAAGAGAATATCTATTCTTAAATATTAAATATTTTAGAGTCTGACGCAACTTATCAATAAAACAAATTATTTTTACAAAAATAGATGATGACTATATTATATATAGTCATTTATCTCACTCGAAGAGGAATTTCTCTCAAGAGGAAATTGTATTGTCACAGAACATTGCACACTGATCATCTCGCATCATGTTCTCTGATAAATTTCGATATAACGTGCGACAATTTTATGACAACTTTGAATGTTCACAAACGTTGTTCATGGGAAATTGTCGTGTGCGAATTTCCTCTCGTTGTATGACTTTACGTGAGAAAGCATAATCGTGGCGATAAATCCAGACGTATCGTGACGCAAAAGAGTTTACGAGATAGGATTATGAAATCTTTCAGAGCAAAATCAGATTAAAGTCATACTCTTCCAGCGACATATTTGTATGCAGACAGGTCTTTGAATGCGATAAAGCATTTAGACAATTTTTATATAAAAATAATCGTGTCAGTTCGAGTATTATTTTCAATTGAAGATAATTAAATTAAAATCATACAATACGTAACAACATTTCAAATTTTTTCAAATCTCTTTAAATCTTTTTAAATTCCTTGTTTTTTTAAATATTTATCTGGAAGAAGTATATATATCTACATATTCTCTCTACAATATTAAAATTCAAATTGACTTATTTTTCTGAAACACGTGATGATACAAACGTACGTATGTTAGATTTTCAAGTTTTATTTTTATGTTAATTAATTCTTTTGCATCCTGCATCTTTTTTGAGAAAAATGATTTTAATAATCTTTTAAACTATTTCTTAATTATATAAGAGATAAAGTATATATTTTTTTTATTTTGATAAATAAGACAAACGCCTAGGCATTAAAACAAATATCTATATTGACATTTAATGTGAGTAAAGACATGTCATTTAAATGTGAGATTTATTATTTATATAAAACTTTAAAAAAAGAGAAACTAATATATATTAGATAAGAAGTATGTATAAATATTGTGATAATATATACAATATGAAATATTTATTGAGAGATAAATTAGCTGTAAGTGAATATTATCATTATATCACTATATATTCATAAAATTAGCGGATATCATGACACCGATGTCATAAAAATAAATGTCATTATAAATGAAAATAAATGTCATAAATCGCAATCCAATTTCACGCAACACAAAAATATAAGCGGATTCTGTATTCTCGCGAGAAATAAATTTTCCTATTATTTAATTTTCCACATATCGGAAGATAAAAAAAACTTGTATAATAACAGAGATAACGTATCGCGCCACAAACAGGAAACGGAATAAATTTTAGGCAATAATTCATTCAAAATTTGTATGGCTACCTTTGATATGCTTTTTTTTATTCACATATTTTATTTATGTAATTTTCCGCAAATTTGCATAAATGTTTAAAAATAATAAAAAATTATTTGTAATTAATATAAACGCGCATGACAAAAATAAAAGAAAATATCAAATATTTACGCTTTGACTTTAAAGCAAAGCATTTGTGCAAGCTTTACATTAGCACACATTAGCAGAAATTATTTTACATTCAATTATTTTCTTAACATATTCTTTTTATTTCTCTTTTCAGTCATTTTTAAATGGAATAAATCTCTATTAAAAATATTTATTTAATTTTATAATTAGCTTATTTTCAAAACATTACAATATATAATAACACCGTTTATACATTAATTTTAATTCGATCTTTATGCTGTCTTCGTGGGCTTTATATTATGTAATAAAAAGCATAATTATGCATTCATATATATTTAAATTCTTTTTTTATTCACATATTTTATTTATGTAATTTTCCGCAAATTTGCATAAATGTTTAAAAATAATAAAAAATTATTTGTAATTAATATAAACGCGCATGACAAAAATAACAGAAAATATCAAATATTAACGCTTTAACTTTAAAGCAAAGCATTCGTGCAAGCTTTACATTAGCACACATTAGCAGAAATTATTTTACATTCAATTATTTCCTTAACATATTCTTTTTATTTCTCTTTTCAGTCATTTTTAAATGGAATAAATCTCTATTAAAAATATTTATTTAATTTTATAATTAGCTTATTTTCAAAACATTACAATATATAATAACACCGTTTATACATTAATTTTAATTCGATCTTTATGCTGTCTTCGTGGGCTTTATATTATGTAATAAAAAGCATAATTATGCATTCATATATATTTAAATTCTTTTTTTAAATAATTTAAATCACTTTTTTGAAAATATAATATACGAGAAAACTGCAATTAGAAAATCTACATTATTAAATCTGTCGTAGAAAATTTTTTTTTAAACAAGAGGAAGAGCAAGACAAAAATTCAGTGTGAAAATCACTCTTTGTCGACTGCAAAAATTGTTAGGACACTTTTGTGCAGTATATCTATCGAGTGAATACTATCCACAGTAAACAGGATTGATCAACCTTGCGCCAAAATACGGCCACTATTGTAACATACGTGTACAGAATGCACAAAGCGAAGAGGTAGCATTGAACGCAATATCAGTGTCGAAACAAAATAAATCAACAAGCGATGGACCTCCCCAAAATAAAACGAAAGAAAGGTCGGCGATTCGGATTGCGTTTTGCAAACTGGAGTGTTTGCTTCGGGATAAAAAGCGGTATAAATAAAAATTTTCGTATTTGAGGAAACGAGTACGGAGTGTATTGCGTAGCAGTAAATTAGTTTGAGAAATCGGCTTCCGTTAATCCGCTTTAGCTTCCGCCAAGCGTTTGCAACATTTTTATTGACGCGGTTTGAATCGGCCGCAAATCCACTTTTCGGAAATATTCTGACATAGTAACGGAACTGTGTTAAATCGCATCCGGTATTATTAATGCATTTTCAAGGGGATGTATGGTAATAGCAGCTCATAGTGGATGTAATTAAGTTACATGTTAATTGCTGATCGATAATGCTGCTGATGTAATTTTCGAGAAAATGAAATGTTAGCGATACTTTTCAACGTTGCATGGAAAAAAATTATTGACGTTTTTAATGTTTTATTATTTGCAAAATTTTCTAAATATTTATCAAACACGTTGCATTAAATTCTAAATTGGCTATTGATGTACCTTTTTCATTAATTTTAGATTTAGCTAGCAAATCTCTTTGCAACTTTTTGCTTTCCGTATCATTTTGTTAAACGCTTTTCATATATATATATGTTATTAATAAATGTAAAAAAATAGATATAAAATTACATGAATTTATAAAACGAGGCAGAAAAAGATTGATTTCACATTCAATTTAATATTAATTTAAACAAGATTTTAAAAATCTAATATACTTTTAGAGAATGTTAGTAACTTTTACGGTTAATTAAAGTACTATTTGCGATATGAATTATTTGAAAACTAAGAAAAGAGCTTTTCTCGAAGAAAAGAAATTGAGAGAAGTTATGGCTCATAAACGGCCGCAAGCGCTGCCGAAATGGTTTGGAAATTTCATTCGGACTCCGATCGAGCAAATAACGGCGGACCTACCTTCCTTTTCGACGATGAAGTGCAATATGCTGGGACGTTTCTACAGAACGCACTGCTCAAACACCGGCCGGTATAGGGTGTTCAATTCTGGAACGGCGTCGAATGGCCGAGCTGATTTTGAAAGTCGAATGGTGGACTGCAACGAGAATCGATTTGCATTGACGCGACAGCAATAGCGAGCAATTAAATTTTCCGAATCCAAAGTCCACAATTCACCATTTAATTCATAAAGCGTGGCACGAGACGAGGCAGATATGACGAAATATAAAATTTAAACGGAATATCGATAGTTTTGTCATAACGAATACCACATAGTATTGTGATATATTACTGAGAAAAAATAGCACAATAAATTCTCGGTAACATAATAAATCTTGTAAAAAAAAAAGATATCTTTTGGTAAAATTAGTAAAAAAAATGTATAAGAAAAAGGTTGTTTAAATTGGTAGAGATCACTTGTATGAATTTCAACCATCAATAAATACGTAATATAACGAAAATGATGTTTTTTGTCTATCATTGCAGATAGATATGACCACTTCCATCATTCATCTCGTCCCAACAGCAAACCTTCAATTTCAGTTTGCGCAGCAATGCGCAAGCGGTACGCAGACAGGTAATTACTAGAGAGAAACCGATAACACTATCGTGTAATTAAACAGCGTAGCAAAATGCGGCATAATCCGCATTACGGTATATGAGAATTTGTGGGACAATCACGAATCTGTGAGCAAAAAAATTGCTAATAAAAAAGAAAAGAAAAAAGAAAAAAAAGTATATATTTAAAAATGTAATATATAAAAATATTTTCGACTACAATATCTTCTATATTAATATTTTTTAAGCAAGAACATTTTTCTTTAACCTTTTGAATAAATTTGTGCAACTTGTAAAAATAAGAGAGAAATACATAAATAAAGCAGAATAAAGCTATAAACGAATAAAGCTCTAAAAAGTTTTAAAAAATCATGACAGATCATCGTCGCTTTTTAAGATGACTGTGCCCTTACAATATTCTAAATAAGTTCAATTATCGTGTCGATACAAAAAAATAATTCAATAATGAATCTGCAATTTCAATTTCTACGTGAAAGTACGCTGATGATTGAAGCGGGGGAGCACAGAGGGATGCACAGAGTGCAGGTTTGAGGTGGCCGGGAAGGGAAGGACAAATCAAAGGAGGGTCGGAAATCCTTTCGCACCACAAAAGCTCAACCGGCGTAAAACGAACCGCAAGCTAGCTATTTTACCCATTGTTAGCGCATTCTGGTTCCACCCTGCACGACCCTTCGACAAACCTCGGAGACGTTTTCACCCAATGTGGGCTTACCACCCCCTCTTTCAGGATCGTAGAACGTCGACTGCGGATTACTTTCTGCGCAAAGTTACTCGCGACAGTTTAATTTTAATTCTTGATGAGGTCTACGATTTGTTTAATGTTCATCGTAAAATTGAGGGACAAAGAGATTATTGTTTTTACAACGTAAAATAAAAACGTTAGAGAGAGAGAGAGAGAGAGAGAGAGAAAGAGAGTTTATTTTTTATTGTTAATACAACATTTTAAATTAAATCTCTAATTGTAGATTTATTTATGTATTAATTCTTGACTTAGATTTTTCTAATAAACTAATTATAATTATATATCGCCACAGTTGAAATCGCCGTGCGTTAATAAATTATTTTGTATTATACATATGTGCACACAATCAATCTTTAATAGTAATAGATTTTTGTTAAATTTAATTCATTAGAAAAATGATTGTATAAGTTAGATCACAATACTCTATCATAAGCAACTAAACTCCTCAAAAATTTTGAAATATTATTATACATAAAATATAATATGTGATACGCTCTGGCTCTCTCTCTCTCTCTCTCTCTTTCTCTCTCTCAATATTAATTAGTGAAAATACTTACTAGTAAAACCAGTACTTTTATTAATAATAAGACATTTAAATTCTATTCCAGTAAAATTATTTTAGAAATAATTGAAAGATACAATTTAATTATTTATTACCAAGATTAATCACGGAATTAAATCAATTATCACTTATTTATTTGAATGTTTATCTCTCTCTTAGGTAAGTATAACTTGGATATCACTAGCTATAAGAAAGTCAATATTAAATCAAGTACAACATCCAAGTTTTATCCGACAAAATCATTATTAAATAATTTATTACATTCCTTTGCAAGTATTAAAAGATTGCAACATCAAACGGAACAATACTGTAACAAGAAACTAGACATATTTGGCGTAAACAAGACGACTGTAATAACGAACATGTGACAATATTGATTAATGAAACATTTCATTTATCTGATAGAAACGCAAGATTAAACTGAAATTTCGCTTATCCGCGTTTATTGCATCATACCATCATTACATATATTAGTGGCATTTTGAGGTAATTATATCGCAAAAGTTAAATAAAAAGGAAGAAGCAAAAAAAGAATTTTGCTATATTTTTCTGATTCATGCTATCAAACATGCATGTAAAAGAAATTAATTTATTTTGACATATATAATAAAAAAAACAATTATATGGTTTCTCACTTCTAACATCATAATTCAATATGATTGTGCGAAAAAACAAAAGTTTTAAAATTGAACGCCAGTGGCATTTTAATATTTCAACATATTCGAAATTGTGAATCTCTTTACTTGATTTATTATCGGCGAACATGATTGATAATCATTCTCATCATTAACAAATTGTGAAATATTGATAAATCGTTTGCAAATAGCAATCCCTAACGAGAGTTTTAGGAAGATTGGTGAGATTTGTCATGAAACTTACAAAGTATTGTAATAAGAAATCAATGCTCGTCATTAATCAATATCAAAATTTTCCTAAAGACGCGAACGCGCGCGTGAATTTCGCGCACAATTTACAAGCGCTGAGTGATAGTCGTCTTACTTTTCACGACAGGTGATCCCGATCTC
Organism: Formica exsecta; assembly: GCF_003651465.1. Classification (NCBI taxonomy): domain Eukaryota; kingdom Metazoa; phylum Arthropoda; class Insecta; order Hymenoptera; family Formicidae; genus Formica; species Formica exsecta. The sequence goes on along the minus strand of NW_021849803.1, from coordinate 10,866 downwards.
GTCGCAATTTCCCTGACACACTGTATCATCTCACTGTATGCGCCCAACTCGAGAACAATATATCTCGTAGCTACTCTACAACATGCCGAGTGAAAATTCTTCGCGTTACGTTCGTGCGAAATTGTACCGCGGTCGCGGCATGAAAGTGCAACTCCCATAAGGCATCGCCAATGTGCGATATAAAATTTCTTCCCCGTAGCGATTCCGCGGTTGTAACGGACCGTATATCCTGCCGCGGAAGAAACGCGCGATAACGACGCGCCGTCATTAATCCTTGCTCCGGCACGTGCCACACATTTCGATCGGCTATAGATTGATGTTTCTGCACTTTCCTCGTGCAAATATTCTTTATCATCATTTTGATTGCTTTATTTCCAAACGCTCGATCGTTTCTTAATATGATAAAATTCTAGAATGATCAATGATATTTGTATAAAATATGAACGCGCCTGGTTGTATCGAATCATTGAGGAGGCTGATGTGTGGAATTATGGTAACTATGTATAATATATTCCAACTCTATAAAATAAATCATATTCGTATCTGAACTATATACTACTAATGTGTCTAGAAGTTCCATAAAATGGAATGTTGAAAATAATGGTGTCCAAATATACATTTATTTCACATAATAAATGATATATCTGCTAAGTAATAACAGTTGTGATAATTTGGAAAGCGTTTATTAAAAAGAAGAAAAGTAATAAGAATATATTTTAAGATGACAGTATTGTATTTTTTATATTTAAATTTAATTTTATATTTATCTTACATATAATCCTGCTCTTATACTTTCTTAATACATCTTGTTTTCTCATCTTTCAATGAAAAGCAACTTATCATTATCCTCTCTTTATTACAAGATCCAAATATTAGATGAATCTTATAAAACTTTTGAACGGCATAAAACTCGCCACGGGGAAAGGTTGTAAAAACAACGAATAAAAACAAATTTCTCTCCTCGAAAGAACGATAGTATATTCTCATCTTTATATTTCTCAGCATTCTGTATATGCGCGATTGGCAATATTCCCTTTTTTTAAATACGTAAAAAATTTCGTATAATATTCTTTTATTAGAACAATTTTTTTTATTTGGCTAGATATTGTACTTATGCACGCTGAATAAACATATGTGATGATAAAACTTTTTTTACATAAGCTCACGCGAATGCATCCAAAATGTTTGTTAGCAGAAAGTATTAGAACTGTACTTTTTTCGCCTGCTATGGTAAAATATACATTCATTAAGTTTTTTTCAAATTTGTTTTGGTATTTATATATATATTATGCAATGCAATTTCTTGTGGTGTCTATCACATTATAAATAATTTTAAGGGCATATAATATTTATTTAACATATGCCTAAATAAATAAATAAATATATATA
>NW_021849803.1:0-9297 GCF_003651465.1 Formica exsecta | reverse complement strand
TTTAAAATGTTATATATATTAAAAATAAGCGTTAATAATATAAAAGGCATTTGTGTTATATTATGTTATTTTAGTTTAGAAAAGATATAAATGTTTCTGCTGCGCTACCGACAACATTTGTAAAATTTATGGAGATACTGCAGTGACTATTAAAGCAATTAGAACATTATTAATTAAATTAATAATTAAATCATCATTTATTTCTATTGGGCGTCCAGAGTGTGATTTATCTTCTAAGTTAAAATCATCGCGTCTAAAACATGCAAACTATTTTCTGTTTTAATAATCACTGCAGTATTATTAGCCACTCCATAAATTTTACGAATGCTATCGGTAGCAGCAGAAATATTTTCTTTAAACTTAAATAACATAATATGACGCAAATGTACTTTATTAATGCTCATTTTTAATTAATAAATGCAGTACTTAAACGCAATATAAATGCACTAATGCTATGCGCAAATAATAGCTGAAGTTATCACCAATAAACAATATTACAAATGTGCGAAATTTCTTGTGAGGTGAGAATCTTTTTTTATAAATCTAATTTGACAAAATAATCAGCATTGATTTTTCGCACATTATAATTGTCGAATTGATTGAACATTATCATTACATAAAGATTGAGGTCCTAGTCTAACTTCATGAAAGTTCCAAACGAGAGGAGCGCCTTTTAGTAATGCCCTTCTTTCATGGGGACTTTCATGACTCTGTATCCACTGATCATTCTCCGGTATCTATCCTTCTTTGTACACGTGGAATAACTGTGTTACCGTTGCCCCTAAAAGTCCCTCGAAACTTTCATGTCGACAAGGTCCGAGCAAAGAAAACGGGAAAAGAGAAGGCGAAAAGAGGCGGAAAATGAAAAAGCCAGGATCTCGAAGAAGCGAACAGAGAAAAAAGAGAAAGGAAACGTTCAGGCAACTCCTATGACGCCGGGGAAACTCAATTTTCTCTTACGCGACTTGTAGCTTCCTGTCACAAACAAGGTTAAAGTCTTGTACGAAAAAGTCTCCCGCACGCACGCGGATACGCACACAAATGCCTATAATATGTACATAAGAAAAAAACTCCTACATTAGAAATGAAATCCAAGCATTTCTCATTATTCACGCAAATATATTCTTCCATTTATTTTCTAATATAAATGCGCGCACGACTTCGCATTATTATTTTTCATTATTATGCAAATGTATATCCCCTTACACAAATGTGTTTGTTTCTTTGTTGAAAAATTTTGATTGTATTTCACACAATTTATTTTATACAAGAATATATAAAAAGAAAACTTGCAATACATTTTGTGTGATAAAATATATGTTGAACAATTTAATACCATTATAAATATTACAAAATACGTAAAAACATCCGAAATATTTTGACAATACACCGAAAGGTATCACGGAGATAATGCAAAGGCTCTTCTATCTTGAGAAATCGGATATTGGTCAGTGCAACTCGACGGATGTCGATGGTCGTAGAGAACAAATCGCTGGACCAGCGATACGATCGAAACGTGTCATCGTGTACGTGCACCGGTGTCATAAATCCTCCCGAGAGGCGAACGATCGACAACGAGACCGTAGATACGAACGAAAGGTATTCGCCAATTGGGCCTCGAGAATAGCTCACAATCCCATGTTAACATGAATCTACAAATCGATTGCAATATGCGAAAATTAGGTGAATTTATGATTACCGATAGCGAATTCACGATTATCAATACAGCGACAATGATCGATGATAATGTGCTTAGGTGCGAGTTGTAAAAATATTCGTGCAAAATATCACATCTTTGATCAATTGAAATATCGACCTTTCAGCTTTCTGCTTCATCATATCAATTTGTATCATATCAAAATGTAACAAATTTTAGCACGATACAAATTATAATAAAAGAAAATAATTTTAGGATATAGAATAAAATTATTTTAATATTTATAAAAACTTTAATGTTACTGTTTATTAATATATAAACTAAAAATTATCTCAAAATTGTTTTTTTATAAATATTGATATCTGTCTCTGAATTTGAACAGTCTTTTAACATTATATAAAATACGTAGTAAATAATTTTTCTAATTAAGATTTTATTATGAAGTTTACGAAAGATTAATTGACGAGTAAAGTTTTATTTATGTTGCATTTTTGAAGTTGAACTTGTATACAAAATTTATTACCACGTAATAATTTTCAACGTTATATAACGTGATTATGATTTAATTTAAATTTTTGTGAAGATATAATATAATCTCGTCGAAGAGAGTATACTCTTGAAGTTTAACAAATACTTTATAAACACTCTGTGCAATAAAGTTCTTATTAAAAGCTGATTCCAAAGTTGCTTATTGTTTTTCGAGGAATTTAATTCTCAAAACAGAGAAGAGAGTATCTTTATTTACTTAGCCAATTATATTTTATTGATATTTATTAACAGTCTTGTCTAATCATATATTTATATGATTTTCGTGATTATTGACTATTAATAATACACGGCCAGCACTCTATTAATAAACGCCAGTAATTTTCCGATTTACGTGCGATTCTTAATTCTGTCATCTTGTTCGCTCTCATTCTTATCAATTCTAGTCGATGGATGCTATTCGAATTATCTGGTCGAGAGACAAGTCAGACACATCACGGTTATGCTTTGCCTTCGATCACGAAGTCGTTGATTCTCCCGACGGGGATCGAGAGACCGCTGTTGCTCCCTGGGGAAATAGAAATCGAGTATGAAAGTAAGGATAGGGACGAAAAAGGGAAAAAAGGAGGAAGGAATAACGAGAATAAAGAAAACGTGGACTCCAAAAGTTACGGAGGAGAGAAGAAAAAGGTGCGAATCAGTTTTACAAAAGGCGAAAGGATTACGTGTGTGTATGAACAGCGAGGAAAAGAAATTAATATATAGTCACAAGTAGGAATGCAAAACATAACAAAAGAAAAAGAAAAAACAAAGAGATCAGGAAGAAGAGTATATATAGGAAAGGAGTACAAGGGAAAGTATATGTACATTATACTTTAAGATAAAATATATATAAGAATAATAAAAAAATATATAGTGTCACGATTAATGAGAGAGAGAGAGAGAGAGAGAGAGAGAGAGAGAGAACGTAAATTAAAGTTCATTATATGTTCGTTATGCCGAGTCGAAAGTAGCATACATATATCGGACACATACATACATACATACACCGAAACGTATCAACGCGCTTTACATTAATTTATGTCTTTTGCAGTAGATGCTCAATCATAATGCACCGAACCGTTTTGCCCTACGAAAGGACAGGCAGATCTGGAAGTTGATTACTACCTCGCCATTACCAAAGGTAGAAAAAATAAAATATATTTATTTACAATTAGTGGCTTTTTTTCTTGCATTTTTTGTTTTTCTTTCTCTCTTTATCTCTCTTTTTTGATAATTATTGATTTTGATATTGATTTGATTTTTAATTAATATATTTTCATCAACTGTCAGAGTAATCGAAAAAGCTTTATTTTAGAAAATAGTTTTATGTGTAAATAAAAAATATTTCTCATTTTTTTTTAGTTATATTAGATTTTACTAACCTAAAATGAGTGCTTATTGAAATAATAATTATACTAATATCTAATAGTAATTTCGTTGCGCGTATCAGGAAGAAGAGTATATATAGGAAAGGAGTACAAGGGAAAGTATATGTACATTATACTTTAAGATAAAATATATATAAGAATAATAAAAAAATATATAGTGTCACGATTAATGAGAGAGAGAGAGAGAGAGAGAGAGAGAGAGAGAGAACGTAAATTATCGGAGATTATAAAAAAATTGCTAGGGTTAAATTAAGATTTTATATTATATTAATTAAAAAGAAAAACTGCAATATAAAAGATACATTTAATATGATTATGCAAATTGTATAAGGAATATAATAAATATTATAGAAAATAATTTTAAAAGATATATGTGTATATAGTAATTTAGAAGATAAAATTTAAAATATAAAATAATCACGAAAAAATTACGTATACTTTATATAATACAAAAAATAGGTATGCGTTTTTATTAAAAATAAAAGTGAAGAAATTTTTTAACTTATAATCAACAGATAAATATACATAGCATCATAAATTTCGCCCTTCTTTAGGTATTATATGATACATAAAAAAGCGCGAAAGAGCTTCACAGAGCTAGACAGATATAGTAATTCTACGTTGTGTACATTTCTCAGAAAAAAGATAAAAAATTCAAATTAAATGAAAAACCTGTAATAAGAGAAATGAAGACGATAGGACGAGGAAAGAAAAGGATTAGAATGACAGAGAGGCCGACAGGTGGTGTAAAAAAGCTGTCACAACGGCTTCATTGAAACGCGAAGAGGACATTCGGTGCAATTATACCCCTCCGGTCCTTTCACGCCTTCCTTCCTTCACTCTCTATGTTACCATCCCCGCCGACCTTTTTTTCTCTCTACGAGCAGATGCTCCTCGCTTTTTAATCCGCTTCACAAACATTTGCGCGTGTTAGCTCTCCGTCACACGTACGTGCGAATAAGTACTTCCTTTCTTAAGCACCCCCACGTACGACCTGGGAATGAAAAAAGGATAAAAGGATGCGAAGACGTAAAAACATCCAAGGCCATCTGGAGACGCGCATTAAGTATTACGTGACTCGCGTTTGTTATAAAATAAAATTTTTCCAAAGATATTACATACGAGATTAAACCTGAATTAATAAAAAAGAAATCGCTAAAATGAGTGCTTATTGAAATAATAATTATACTAATATCTAATAGTAATTTCGTTGCGCGTGTAAACATTTTTTATTCATGATTAATTTTAAATAGTAAAATTATAATAACATTTCATAATTAAAATCTTCCAGATATACAAAGTATAAATGATAAATATATGTGACAAAAATAATTTTTGATTAATACAAAAATGTAGTTTTTATTGTTCTATATTTATTGTTCCATAGATAAAGTGCGACAAATACACGTATGACAATTGCTTAAAGATACAGAATAAATTTTCCGTTTTTTGGAAACAAGCTCGTAATCTGAGGCATTATTTTTTGTTTGCAACTGATTCAGCAGCAATGCAGTAAATATTTATCGATTCCCCTGAAAGAGAGTTTTTATATATTTATTGGAAGAAGATCTAAAACGCCCGCACAAACGCCAGGAGATGAATCGGCCGTTTTATAAGAACCGATAGAAGGTAGTCCTATGGAGATTTTATGTCTACCATGAATGATATCGTATGAATTTTGCCATAAAAAAGTGGGAAGCTTCTTAAATTCGGGCCAAGTTCCTTAATCCGTGAACCTGTTTGAATTCGCGTGTTTATATCTTGAATCGTCACGTTTGATTGGCAGCTTTTGATTTATACTTTTCCTTTGCAAAAATCTTCGACAAGTTACTGTCTAAGAAAAATGCGCTCCAGTAGCAAAATTAGATTTGCATACGCTTGTGTATATTTTGCAGCAAGATATTCAATTGTCCTTTTTTCTATTTCTTATTTTTTAAACCAGCTTCTTTTTTTTATTTTAATTGATATATGTACCCAATATACAGTCTGTGCACATTACGTGTTGTTTTTTATTTACTTTCTCAGCAGCAATGCAGTAAATATTTATCGATTCCCCTGAAAGAGAGTTTTTATATATTTATTGGAAGAAGATCTAAAACGCCCGCACAAACGCCAGGAGATGAATCGGCCGTTTTATAAGAACCGATAGAAGGTAGTTCTATGGAGATTTTATGTCTACCATGAATGATATCGTATGAATTTTGCCATAAAAAAGTGGGAAGCTTCTTAAATTCGGGCCAAGTTCCTTAATCCGTGAACCTGTTTGAATTCGCGTGTTTATATCTTGAATCGTCACGTTTGATTGGCAGCTTTTGATTTATACTTTTCCTTTGCAAAAATCTTCGACAAGTCACTGTCTAAGAAAAATGCGCTCCAGTAGCAAAATTAGATTTGCATACGCTTGTGTATATTTTGCAGCAAGATATTCAATTGTCCTTTTTTCTATTTCTTATTTTTTAAACCAGCTTCTTTTTTTTATTTTAATTGATATATGTACCCAATATACAGTCTGTGCACATTACGTGTTGTTTTTTATTTACTTTAGTATCTATGTCACATTCTTCTACATATATATGTATGCATGCAATATATATACATATGTATGTATGTATGCAACATTAAGCATAATATGAATGACAATAATATTCATGCATTATCTATTGAAATGCACTGTCTTCTTTTATATTTTTAGCTTTTTGTATATAATGTGTTATTGTACACTTAAGAAAGTTATTAATATTTTTATTATTATTATTCGCGGTATTTAATATTTTCTTGGTCAGTAATAAACATCAGTAAATAATTATATATATTTAATATTTTATTATGTTGGCTTTCATTGAAGTTGAATTGCGAAAAATTCTATTATACATATGTTTGATATGCGATATCATATATTCGCGAAATCAATAATTTTAAAAATCGCCGATCAATTTTTGTAAAAAACAAGGAATTAGGATTATGCATATTTCAATGACAGTTATTTGTTTAATCTTTATTAAGTGAAAAGGGGAAATTCTGGAAAAAAGAAAAAACAGAATTTTGATATCGTAAGTTTCCAAATCATTTCTCAACCTTTTTATTATACATTGATGCTACATATGGTCAATGTCGCATTTCTCTCGACTCTCTAGATACAATTCTGCTGTCTCACAAAAATATAACATGGAACTGATCTCGGATGAATAACATAGGACTGATCCCTTTTTTTTTAAAACGAACGCAGCTTGTAAAGATCATCGAACTCGCGTTTTTATCGGTACTCCCGCGCGTCATTCCGTCCGTCATTCTCGTCCGGACACGTCCATGATTACGAGCGGAAAAACCACCGCACAAGGAGTTTTTTTTTTACTCGGCTCTCTATGTGAAGCAAAGAGCTTTTGGAGAGATTTACCGCTTTCTTTTGCCATCTTGTCGCATTTGTCACTGGGAAAAAGGAAGGATAGTGAGCGGTAGGATCGCGGTATTTTTACGAGTGAACAATACTACAACAGAGGTGTATTTAAAATACGGTAGGTTTTATTTCTATTTTAGCAAGAGGAAAATAGATTATTTGATTCGTCACTTATAATTACAGAAGTTCATAATTAGTATAAATGTGACGGATGAATAAAATTGAATTGAATAAATAGATGTTAAATTAAAAACAGGCTTGCTGATTCATATTTATTCCACAATTGTCTAATAATTATAATTGGCGCATAAAAGGAAGATTTTTGCTGTGAATCGTTGTACGATTGGGGATTTTTTAGTTTTTATTGGGCCAAAAACGTTGAGCACCATCACCCCGTTCTTCTTTCCAAACACCGTCGCCGTAATTGCGAGCACGCTCGATCAAGTGTTCTTGATCCTATCTAAAATACCTCGAGAAAACTCTTCGTTCCTAAAGCCAAATCCATTGGGTTATTCCGAGAGAAACTCGAAATTTTTTTGTGATAATCTACGAATTAGTTCCCGTGAAACGACGCTTCCTTTCGTTGAAATGATTTTTACGTCCCTCGATATCGAGAGCCATTTTTGGGATTCTCTCCTCATGCACAGCTCTCCAATTTGATGTTCGTTAAATTTGCCTATCGATCACAAACCGTTGAATTTCGATGAATGTACGGGATGCATTCAGAACTGTGCTGCATTGCGCGATTATTCGAATAACGTCATTCTGTTTGACCCAAAACGCGTCTGCTCTACTTGCTTTAGAAAAAATATAGAATTCTCGCATCTTTATATATATATATATCAGAACAATTTATACATATATATATATGTATATAAAATCATATTTTGATAGAGTACTGGAATATATATATATTAATTATATACACATATATCAATGTATTTCCGGCAAAACCGATATATATAGATCTAAATATAATTAAATTTATTTATTTAAATATATATAATTTAATTTTAAATTATAATATTAATATTATTTACTCTTATTCATTCATATATTTCTAAAACGCGCACATTGATGCGTTTTTTGGTCTGCCCGACACATATGTGCCACTGAGGCGAACGGAAAGGATTTTCAATAATAACAAAATTTATGGCCGGACGAGAAGATCCCGTTTATAGAAAGCTTTTAGCAAAGCACATACGAGTGAGCCGTTTCTTTTCCTCTCTCGCTCTTTTTTTGTCACACTTTGTCACACTTCATACTTTCTCACTCACTCTCTCAACGATGTTTTTACATATTCTTGCGTCTATTTGAAAATGCATATGCAACTCTCTATAAGTAGGCATAGCAGAAAAGTCAGGGAAAAACAGATGTCTTGATAACAAAATATAATTGAGAGAGGTAGGAATTCCTGGAACTATAAAAGAAAAAAAACGTCAAATTTTTAAAAGATACAAGTATATATAATGACTAATGACATACATATATGTATATCTCAACATCTCGAACAATTTACATGGAAGTAATACTAAACAAGTAATATAATACGAAATCCAATTATGTGCATAAAATTATTCTATATTTTTAATAAGATTCTTAATAAAATATTCCAAATTCAACGTTAATATATTTTTAAATACATTATTAAATTTTGAATAGAAATAGAATTTATAATAGATATAGAATAGATATAGAATTTTGAATAAAAAAATACATTATTAAATTTTAAAGTGAAAAAAGTTTGATTTTTACTTTAGAGCTTTATCAATTTTTTAACACTATTTTGTCCAAATTAAAATAACTAATTTGTAAATTTTTAAATAACACTATTTTGTAACATTTATCTACAACCAGAAAACTATAAGCGCGCGCTACGCGCACATCATTTGCTTTCTGTGTATGTGTGTATAATTATTTACACATATTAACTGTAGTTCTCCGTTTTTTCAACATAAATTAAATAAAAATTACACTCACACTTAATATTTAAAAAGAGATATTAGAAAAGATTTTAGAAAAGATATTAGAAAAGAGATAACTTGCGAGTATCGATTTAACTCGTCTTTTTAAAAATGGATATCTCAATGAGAGCTGCTCACGGCATATTATTAGAACATTATATGTATATGTGTTATATATAAAATATTATAAAATACGCCTTTTAGTTTTTATAAAAAATAATAGACAAAAATGATTTAAAAATCATGATATCTCTTGCAATATTGGTTGGACCGTAAAAATATTAAAAGTTTCTTTTATATTTCGTGGGATGCTACCCAGAACTTTAAATAAGAAACCGGAATTGCAAAAAAAATTACCTTTAAAAT
>NW_021849802.1:0-738 GCF_003651465.1 Formica exsecta | reverse complement strand
TTAATTTTAATCAATATGAAAATAATTTTTTTATTTGGTTAGAGACTATTTGTTTATAAAGATGCGCATTAGTTTTTATTATTACGCGATATCTGTAGCATGCATGTATGTAAGTATATATGTATGTATCGGGGAATAAGTCGACTGTACCATGCACACACATATGCAGGCAGGCACACGCGATCATATCAGTGCGCGGCAGATACTCAGTCTCAGTCGCGCGTGTTGTGTACATACGCGTAACAAGAGATTACCGCAAAAGTACGCTCAACTGTTATAACGCGTTATAACGCGTTGAATTTAAAAAACGAGTCTTGTGTTTTTGTAGTGTGGTTTTAATAGTGTGTCCACATAATGGGACAAAAATATTCGAAAATTTTCGAGAGATGCTTGCCCCTCTTTGCCCGCAGACTTTCTTTAATAAGAATAAGGGTCAAAAGATTAGTATATTACGGTTACAATATTGTGACGTTGCCGTCTTGCGCGCGTCCGCCGAGTCCCTCTCCGATCGAAAAAGCGCGGGCTGAAGGGCCGTGCCAGTCGAATCATTGCGAGAACCGTACCGTTACCTCCAGAGAGGCGTCATTAATTGAGATTTCGAGCGTAATGTTAATTTCGTTTATGATTTTCTTTCGTATGAATAATTTATTTGGGAGCCTCATCGGAAGAAGGAGCGGGAAGTCGCTGAAGCGACACGGAAAATACGATCGCCAATCAAGGAAGACCTTGGAGGGGCAA
>NW_021849801.1:0-899 GCF_003651465.1 Formica exsecta | reverse complement strand
TATACTTGGCGTATTTTTTTTTTACCTTTGTGAGGTTTTTTTTAGATGATCTGTCTCTCTGTACATTCATGTGCTTTTTCTCTGTCTTTCTCTCTCTTTCTCTCTATCTGCCCGTATTTCTGTCTCTCTGTACATTCATGTGCTTTTTCTCTGTCTCTCTGTCTCTCTGTCTCTCTCTCTCTCTCTCTCTCTCTCCCTTTCTCTCTCTCTCTCTCTCTCTCTCTCTCTCTCTCTCTCTCCCCTACATCAATGCATCCTTTTTTTATTATACATGATAACAATATTGTTATCATACTTTTATTTGTCTTTGTCATATATATCTATATATTTATCTAATATATCTATCTAATGTAAAATTAAATCTATTCCTTTTATAACACAGGTCGACAAGGAAAGTGTTTGTCAAGTAACTCTAATCAGAATTGGTGCTTCTTATATATTTCAGGCCATAAAAAACAATGCCACTATCCAAATTGCTCCATTACATCAGATTTTATTTTATAATCGTTAATTATTGCAAACAATTACATTGTTACTGCTAAAATAAGAAATCGCTGATTTCTTCTCTTAAAATTCAAAATAACTTTAAAATTTGACGTAATGGAGCAATTAAGACAATGGCATTGTTTTTTATGGCCTAAAATATATAAGAAACATCATCTCTGATTACAGTTACCTGATAAAAAATTTTTTTGTTCGCCTGTGTAATCTTATCTGACTCATCTCCATCAAAATAATAATTTTTAACTATACTTTTTTAAAATCTGAAAGTAATATTTTTAGAAACTATTTTTTGCATTGTAATAATTTATATCAACAAAGAATTATCTACTTGAAAATTTGCAATCAATTATAATCATAAAAAGGATTTATCTATTTTTAAATAATCAATTTTATTT
>NW_021849800.1:0-806 GCF_003651465.1 Formica exsecta | reverse complement strand
AGCGATCCTAGCTCTGTGAGCCGAGATGCGTTGTTACTCAATTTCATTAACGTGTTATGAAAATTTTTGGTACATCTCGCTTACAGGCACGTAACTAAGTCGTTCCGAACGAAGAAAACTGGCTACATGTACGTAACTAAGACGTTCCAAACGAAGGAAACTTGCTTACAAAGCGATCTTAGCTCTGTGAGCCGAGAAACGTTGTTCCTCAATTTCTTTGATGTGTTTCGAACATTTTCAGAAAATCTCACTTACATGTACGTAACTAAGACGTTCCAAACGAAGGAAACTTGCTTACAAAGCGATCTTAGCTCTGTGAGCCGAGAAACGTTGTTCCTCAATTTCTTTGATGTGTTTCGAACATTTTCAGAAAATCTCACTTACATGTACGTAACTAAGACGTTCCAAACGAAGGAAACTTGCTTACAAAGCGATCTTAGCTCTGTGAGCCGAGAAACGTTGTTCCTCAATTTCTTTGATGTGTTTCGAACATTTTCAGAAAATCTCACTTACATGTACGTAACTAAGACGTTCCAAACGAAGGAAACTTGCTTACAAAGCGATCTTAGCTCTGTGAGCCGAGAAACGTTGTTCCTCAATTTCTTTGATGTGTTTCGAACATTTTCAGAAAATCTCACTTACATGTACGTAACTAAGACGTTCCAAACGAAGGAAACTTGCTTACAAAGCGATCTTAGCTCTGTGAGCCGAGAAGCGTTGTTCCTCAATTTCCTTTATGTGTTTCAAACATTTTCAGCAACTCTCACTTACATGCACAAAACTAAGTCGTTCCGAACGATGGAAAT
>NW_021849799.1:0-222 GCF_003651465.1 Formica exsecta | reverse complement strand
CGATGGGGGACGACGCGGAGAAGCGCAAGCATAGTACGATGCTACTTACTACTATACGCGCGATCGTTTGCGACCCCTCGAATTGCGGTAAAACCAACGTTCTGATAAGCCTGCTGGAAAGTCCGCACGGTGTGCGTTTCGAAAACGTGTACGTGTACTCAAAGTCGTTGCAACAGTCGAAATATCGATATCTGGAGAATTTGCTGACATCGATCGACGAAA
>NW_021849798.1:0-7662 GCF_003651465.1 Formica exsecta | reverse complement strand
TAAGGCGGCCATATTGGCCGCCATCTTGGCGGCCATATTGAGTTCAGGGCTTTAGTATACTAGGTCGGGTCGTATTCACATGTGGTCGGCCATCTTGGCCGCCATCTTAGATTTAGGGTTTATTCGCGAACTAGTTTAGTAATGGCGGCCATCTTGGCGGCCATCTTGAAAAATAGATTAATGCTCGCGATTTAATGTTATTGGCCGCCTTGGCCGCCATCTTGGCTGCAAATTTTAGTGCATTTAATAATTTAATGTTATTGGCCGCCTTGGCCGCCATCTTGGCTGCAATTTTTAGTGCATTTAATAACAATTGGTAAATTTTAATTATAAGTGGCCTTTGGCTGCCATTTTGTATCTGAATTAGACATTTAATTAAGAAATAAAGGCACTTGTGGTCATCTTGGCGGTCATTTCATTTCATTTTATTTTACTTATTTTATTTTTCTCTTTTTTCTTTTAAAGTAAAAATCGATTATTTAGGGAATTATTAGATTCATTTTAGGATTTAGATTTGGAACTAGATTCCTGTTAGTATTTTAATAGGCGCGTGAGTAAAATACCGATATAACTGGCAGGTGCGCGTATATATTCTTTCGTATTCCGCTTGTAATAACGCCTGCGGTGGCGATCTTGGAATCCGGGGTTAATTGAATCGAGTTGGACGGGCTTCGGGCAGAATGTGCGTATCGACACGTACATTTCTGGACTCTGGCGGGGTGGCTCGGTTGTCTCTACGGATGCGGCGGTCACAGTCGAAAACCGGGCGACCGCTCGATTAGTAGGCTGGGGGCAGGAATGCTCTTAAGCCGTTCGCATGGCCGGGGGGCGGTCTTGTCGCTCCAAAGGGGTCACGCGTGCGCTAGTGCGCAAACCCAGGACGATTTGTTCCCTGGGCCGGCTTGTCGGAAGAGGAGGGACCCATAGCTTGGCTCAAGTCCCAAATCGAACGACAGTAAAGCCGAAAACACTTTTCCCTTCTGGATAAGTGTTACGGGGAGTGGCGGCTTGGGGGGAGGCGGGCCCTGTGTCCGACGAGCCTCCTGGGAATAGCCATTTCCCCGCTTAGCTAGTTTTTTAACTCCATATTGCGAGTTCGGGTAGGTGGCCGTCATAGCATGTGCCCTTCGGGACGCATGAAATGGCGGTTTTTCAGGGGATGTGCCTCCCTGCAAATTCGTGGCGCTCGGTGGAGGCGATGTGCGGCTGACTCATTTATATGCCGATGCCGTACATCGTACGAACAGGGGTCCGCCTTCCCCCTCGTATAAAAACTCGGAGGCAGCGGGCTAGGGGCGTTTTTTGCGGTATGGCAAAACGCCCCTAGGGAAGGCGGGTGGTGAAAGGATTTTGTTTCTGAATCCACTCGCCAACCAAACAGGGGTCCGCGTCACCCTGTATAATCTCGATAGCGGCTAGGGCATAGTCAACCCCATCATGAGAATGGGGTACGGGTAGGTTTTCTGTGCCGTGTGAATTCCCACTCGGGAAACACGCGGAGTTAAATACAGGGCAGACCTCCCTGTATAATGCGTGGTCACGGTGGCATGAGGAGGATGTGGGTGAAAGGACTTTGTCCGGACACGTCACATCTGACCCCCAGGGGTCCGCCTTCCCCCTCGGATAAAAACTCGGAGGCGGGGACACGGGTAGGGACGATGGATGGTGGAAGGAATTAACCCTCGAGTCTTCGCGCCTTGGGCCCGATGTCACACATCGTACAAACAGGGGTCTGCCTTCCCCCTCGTATAAAAACGCGGAGGCAGCCGGGGCAGGGATGTTTCAGCGTGGTAAACACCCTGTAAATGGCGTGGCCTGACCGGTTTAGGGGTGCGTGCATTCCGGCGGGTACGGCCCCCCGCCGTGTGCCAGCCGGGCGGGGATGTGCCTTCTCCTTTCCCCCGTTTCGCTTGGGGGGGGAGAACCCCATTATTTGGGGGACCCGTTGGGGGTGGCGCCTCCGACGCCAACACAGGCGTCCGTCTAGTGGGGGTCTGTCTCACCCTACTATAAAAAATCGGAGACAGAAACCCGAGATTGGGCGGACTCCCCGCGTTGAGGCGGGGATGGTACCGCAAAGCTCTGGCCCCTGGCGAACAGAGGGGGGCCACGTGTAGAGCAGGTCCGAGCCAAGGGACCTTTTTGAACATTTTCCCCTCCCATGGCACACCACCTTGACGTGGTGGAGGGGCTCCCCTTCGCTTGTTTAGAAGGGGTCTAAGAGTGTGCCACATAGCTCGATCGTCGTGTGAATGTGCTTTGTTTTTATTTATGTTGGATGAATGTTATGGAATGTCGTGGGATGGTGGGGGTTATTTGGGGGGCTTGGGGACTTTTATGGGGGAATGTGTGGGATCGAAGGGGGTGTACGGGCTATGGGTGAAGGTGTTGGGGATGGGCGGGGTGGGTGTTGGGGTATGGGTAAGGGGGGTTGGGGTGTTTACGGGATGGTGGATCGAGGTGGAAGGTGAGGTAGGTAACCTCAGTAAAAAATCCCGGGCAGGTCGGGCTCGTCAGGCGTGGTGAAGCCAACCGACCTAGGTGAAGGAAAACACCGAAATTAAACCAAGGTTAGGTTAGGTTAGGTTAGGTTAGGTTAGGTTAGGTTAGGTTAGGTTAGGTTAGGTTAGGTTAGGTTAGGTTAGGTTAGGTTAGGTTAGGTTAGGTTAGGTTAGGTTAGGTTAGGTTAGGTTAGGTTAGGTTAGGTTAGGTTAGGTTAGGTTAGGTTAGGTTAGGTTAGGTTAGGTTAGGTTAGGTTAGGTTAGGTTAGGTTAGGTTAGGTTAGGTTAGGTTAGGTTAGGTTAGGTTAGGTTAGGTTAGGTTAGGTTAGGTTAGGTTAGGTTAGGTTAGGTTAGGTTAGGTTAGGTTAGGTTAGGTTAGGTTAGGTTAGGTTAGGTTAGGTTAGGTTAGGTTAGGTTAGGTTAGGTTAGGTTAGGTTAGGTTAGGTTAGGTTAGGTTAGGTTAGGTTAGGTTAGGTTAGGTTAGGTTAGGTTAGGTTAGGTTAGGTTAGGTTAGGTTAGGTTAGGTTAGGTTAGGTTAGGTTAGGTTAGGTTAGGTTAGGTTAGGTTAGGTTAGGTTAGGTTAGGTTAGGTTAGGTTAGGTTAGGTTAGGTTAGGTTAGGTTAGGTTAGGTTAGGTTAGGTTAGGTTAGGTTAGGTTAGGTTAGGTTAGGTTAGGTTAGGTTAGGTTAGGTTAGGTTAGGTTAGGTTAGGTTAGGTTAGGTTAGGTTAGGTTAGGTTAGGTTAGGTTAGGTTAGGTTAGGTTAGGTTAGGTTAGGTTAGGTTAGGTTAGGTTAGGTTAGGTTAGGTTAGGTTAGGTTAGGTTAGGTTAGGTTAGGTTAGGTTAGGTTAGGTTAGGTTAGGTTAGGTTAGGTTAGGTTAGGTTAGGTTAGGTTAGGTTAGGTTAGGTTAGGTTAGGTTAGGTTAGGTTAGGTTAGGTTAGGTTAGGTTAGGTTAGGTTAGGTTAGGTTAGGTTAGGTTAGGTTAGGTTAGGTTAGGTTAGGTTAGGTTAGGTTAGGTTAGGTTAGGTTAGGTTAGGTTAGGTTAGGTTAGGTTAGGTTAGGTTAGGTTAGGTTAGGTTAGGTTAGGTTAGGTTAGGTTAGGTTAGGTTAGGTTAGGTTAGGTTAGGTTAGGTTAGGTTAGGTTAGGTTAGGTTAGGTTAGGTTAGGTTAGGTTAGGTTAGGTTAGGTTAGGTTAGGTTAGGTTAGGTTAGGTTAGGTTAGGTTAGGTTAGGTTAGGTTAGGTTAGGTTAGGTTAGGTTAGGTTAGGTTAGGTTAGGTTAGGTTAGGTTAGGTTAGGTTAGGTTAGGTTAGGTTAGGTTAGGTTAGGTTAGGTTAGGTTAGGTTAGGTTAGGTTAGGTTAGGTTAGGTTAGGTTAGGTTAGGTTAGGTTAGGTTAGGTTAGGTTAGGTTAGGTTAGGTTAGGTTAGGTTAGGTTAGGTTAGGTTAGGTTAGGTTAGGTTAGGTTAGGTTAGGTTAGGTTAGGTTAGGTTAGGTTAGGTTAGGTTAGGTTAGGTTAGGTTAGGTTAGGTTAGGTTAGGTTAGGTTAGGTTAGGTTAGGTTAGGTTAGGTTAGGTTAGGTTAGGTTAGGTTAGGTTAGGTTAGGTTAGGTTAGGTTAGGTTAGGTTAGGTTAGGTTAGGTTAGGTTAGGTTAGGTTAGGTTAGGTTAGGTTAGGTTAGGTTAGGTTAGGTTAGGTTAGGTTAGGTTAGGTTAGGTTAGGTTAGGTTAGGTTAGGTTAGGTTAGGTTAGGTTAGGTTAGGTTAGGTTAGGTTAGGTTAGGTTAGGTTAGGTTAGGTTAGGTTAGGTTAGGTTAGGTTAGGTTAGGTTAGGTTAGGTTAGGTTAGGTTAGGTTAGGTTAGGTTAGGTTAGGTTAGGTTAGGTTAGGTTAGGTTAGGTTAGGTTAGGTTAGGTTAGGTTAGGTTAGGTTAGGTTAGGTTAGGTTAGGTTAGGTTAGGTTAGGTTAGGTTAGGTTAGGTTAGGTTAGGTTAGGTTAGGTTAGGTTAGGTTAGGTTAGGTTAGGTTAGGTTAGGTTAGGTTAGGTTAGGTTAGGTTAGGTTAGGTTAGGTTAGGTTAGGTTAGGTTAGGTTAGGTTAGGTTAGGTTAGGTTAGGTTAGGTTAGGTTAGGTTAGGTTAGGTTAGGTTAGGTTAGGTTAGGTTAGGTTAGGTTAGGTTAGGTTAGGTTAGGTTAGGTTAGGTTAGGTTAGGTTAGGTTAGGTTAGGTTAGGTTAGGTTAGGTTAGGTTAGGTTAGGTTAGGTTAGGTTAGGTTAGGTTAGGTTAGGTTAGGTTAGGTTAGGTTAGGTTAGGTTAGGTTAGGTTAGGTTAGGTTAGGTTAGGTTAGGTTAGGTTAGGTTAGGTTAGGTTAGGTTAGGTTAGGTTAGGTTAGGTTAGGTTAGGTTAGGTTAGGTTAGGTTAGGTTAGGTTAGGTTAGGTTAGGTTAGGTTAGGTTAGGTTAGGTTAGGTTAGGTTAGGTTAGGTTAGGTTAGGTTAGGTTAGGTTAGGTTAGGTTAGGTTAGGTTAGGTTAGGTTAGGTTAGGTTAGGTTAGGTTAGGTTAGGTTAGGTTAGGTTAGGTTAGGTTAGGTTAGGTTAGGTTAGGTTAGGTTAGGTTAGGTTAGGTTAGGTTAGGTTAGGTTAGGTTAGGTTAGGTTAGGTTAGGTTAGGTTAGGTTAGGTTAGGTTAGGTTAGGTTAGGTTAGGTTAGGTTAGGTTAGGTTAGGTTAGGTTAGGTTAGGTTAGGTTAGGTTAGGTTAGGTTAGGTTAGGTTAGGTTAGGTTAGGTTAGGTTAGGTTAGGTTAGGTTAGGTTAGGTTAGGTTAGGTTAGGTTAGGTTAGGTTAGGTTAGGTTAGGTTAGGTTAGGTTAGGTTAGGTTAGGTTAGGTTAGGTTAGGTTAGGTTAGGTTAGGTTAGGTTAGGTTAGGTTAGGTTAGGTTAGGTTAGGTTAGGTTAGGTTAGGTTAGGTTAGGTTAGGTTAGGTTAGGTTAGGTTAGGTTAGGTTAGGTTAGGTTAGGTTAGGTTAGGTTAGGTTAGGTTAGGTTAGGTTAGGTTAGGTTAGGTTAGGTTAGGTTAGGTTAGGTTAGGTTAGGTTAGGTTAGGTTAGGTTAGGTTAGGTTAGGTTAGGTTAGGTTAGGTTAGGTTAGGTTAGGTTAGGTTAGGTTAGGTTAGGTTAGGTTAGGTTAGGTTAGGTTAGGTTAGGTTAGGTTAGGTTAGGTTAGGTTAGGTTAGGTTAGGTTAGGTTAGGTTAGGTTAGGTTAGGTTAGGTTAGGTTAGGTTAGGTTAGGTTAGGTTAGGTTAGGTTAGGTTAGGTTAGGTTAGGTTAGGTTAGGTTAGGTTAGGTTAGGTTAGGTTAGGTTAGGTTAGGTTAGGTTAGGTTAGGTTAGGTTAGGTTAGGTTAGGTTAGGTTAGGTTAGGTTAGGTTAGGTTAGGTTAGGTTAGGTTAGGTTAGGTTAGGTTAGGTTAGGTTAGGTTAGGTTAGGTTAGGTTAGGTTAGGTTAGGTTAGGTTAGGTTAGGTTAGGTTAGGTTAGGTTAGGTTAGGTTAGGTTAGGTTAGGTTAGGTTAGGTTAGGTTAGGTTAGGTTAGGTTAGGTTAGGTTAGGTTAGGTTAGGTTAGGTTAGGTTAGGTTAGGTTAGGTTAGGTTAGGTTAGGTTAGGTTAGGTGAGATTCCAAGATGGCCGCCGTGAGTGTCGGACGTGTCGGATCGAGCTCCCGTCGCCGCGAAGTATTTCGATCGTTCGGACTCTTTTTCGGAGCTCGAAAACGCTTCTAAAGTGTTCCGCGAGTAATTTTACGTATAATTGCATGAAGAAGTGTTGTTTCGTGCGATAATACGCGAGTTATGGGTGATTTTGTCGTTCGTGATATCGCCTGTCAGTTTCGGATAGTGACATATTTTGTGAGGGTTTTTCGGTCACGGGATGGACGATGGTCAACGGGGAATGTGAGCCAGGTTAGTGTAGTGGTCCAAAATAACCGGCAAAGTCGTTATTTTACACGATTTCCATGGTTTTTTGGACCTGTCAAAATAAATCGATAAGGCGGCCATATTGGCTGCCATCTTGGCGGCCATATTGAGTTCAGGGCTTTAGTATACTAGGTCGGGTCGTATTCATATGTGGTCGGCCATCTTGGCCGCCATCTTAGATTTAGGGTTTATTCGCGAACTAGTTTAGTAATGGCGGCCATCTTGGCGGCCATCTTGAAAAATAGATTAATGCTCGCGATTTAATGTTATTGGCCGCCTTGGCCGCCATCTTGGCTGCAATTTTTAGTGCATTTAATAACAATTGGTAAATTTTAATTATAAGTGGCCTTTGGCTGCCATTTTGTATTTGAATTAGATATTTAGAAATAAAATAAAGGCACTTGTGGTCATCTTGGCGGTCATTTCATTTCATTTTACTTTACTTATTTTATTTTCTCTTTTTTCTTTTAAAAATCGATTCGATTATTTAGGGAATTATTAGATTCATTTTAGAATTTAGATTTGGAATTAGACTCCTGTTAGTATTTTATTTTATTAGGCGCGTAAGTAAATACCGATATAACTGGCAGGTGCGCGTATATATTTTCTCGTATTCCGCTTGTAATAGCGCCTGCGGTGGCGATCGGGGTTAATTGGGTTAATTGAATTGAGTTGGACGGGCTTCGGGCAGAATGTGCGTATCGACACGTGCATTTCTGGACTCTGGCGGGGTGGCTCTACGGATGCTACGGATGCGGCGGTCACAGTCGAAAACCGGGCGACCGCTCGATTAGTAGGCTGGGGGCAGGAATGCTCTTAAGCCGTTCGCATGGCCGGGGGGCGGTCTTGTCGCTCCAAAGGGGTCACGCGTGCGCTAGTGCGCAAACCCAGGACGATTTGTTCCCTGGGCCGGCTTGTCGGAAGAGGAGGGACCCATAGCTTGGCTCAAGTCCCAAATCGAACGACAGTAAAGCCGAAAACACTTTTCCCTTCTGGATAAGTGTTACGGGGAGTGGCGGCTTGGGGGGAGGCGGGCCCTGTGTCCGACGAGCCTCCTGGGAATAGCCATTTCCCCGCTTAGCTAGCTTTTTAACTCCACATTGGGAGTTCGGGTAGGTGGCCGTCATAGCGTGTGCCCTTCGGGACGCATGAAATGGCGGTTTTCCAGGGGACGTGCCTCCCTGCAAATTCGTGGCGCTCGGTGGAGGCG
>NW_021849797.1:0-245 GCF_003651465.1 Formica exsecta | reverse complement strand
ATCCTAATGTCTAATTAACTCTACAGTCAGAATGCGCGGTATATATAGTGCGGTCTTACAATACGGACAGGTCGCGGTATATACAATGCGCGCTTACAATATGAACAGGTCGCGATATATACAAACGGTGCTAGAGTCTATCAGGACGCGGAGACCGGAGCGGTCTTACTGGTTACGGTATATGCACAATGGTCTTACACTAAAGCAGGTCGCGGTATATGTACAAAGCGGTATTACAGTTTAAC
>NW_021849796.1:0-1348 GCF_003651465.1 Formica exsecta | reverse complement strand
AGAATTTTTCACAACAAATTGAAATAACACTATTTTGTATAAGAGCTTTTTTATAGCAAAAGGCGCTTGTGCGCGTGCACTAGGCGCTTTTTTCACTTTTTTTAAAAAAAGGTAATTTTTTAGCCGTTATATCATTTTTTTATGTGTTATATACATGTTTTGCTACTATACATATGCTTACGAGCAGTCAGATAAAATGAAGCTTTCGATTGCGACCGGTTCGAATAAGATTGGTGCAGTCAATCCCGAGAAATGATGATCGTATATCAGAATTGTGACTTTTTTCGTTCTTCTTTGATTTCAGACGCTCACGTACGTATGCTCGCACGCACATACGCAAAGCGATTTTGTACCTCAAGCGGCATTCACATCGCTCATGTACGATTATTCGCTTGAGTTTGCAGAACGCTTTAAGAGACAAGATCATATGTGAATGCGTGTACATGTGTGAGATTTTATATTTTATAAAAATACACGTGGAGTATAATGCGACAAGAAGAAAAGTGATAAAGTAATTAACGGTTATGAGAATATCGCGGAATAGTGCAACACAAGGAAGAAAAGTGATAAAGTAAAAAGAAATTATTAATTAACACGGAATAATGCAAGGAAGAGAAGTTGTAACTGTTCACCTTTCCCGTACGCCGCGGATCAAGGCTCGCTGGTGCCAGGATTCGGGAGAAGGAGGAAACTCCAACTTACTTTACCTCGATATAAGCGGTTAAATAATTAGGTTTATTCAAGCTATTATCAAAGTCTAACACTGAGCTATATTATATGTACAATGCAACATGCGGGAACGATGCGTACAGAGTTTCGCGTGAGCGGTTGTTATTCACAATGCGACATGCAAGAGCGGTGCGTACAGGAATTCGTGCACAGAGTTTCGCGTGGAGCTCGGGAAGCGAGCGTGGCTCAAGCGGTCGTGTTCTGCAATCGCGAGGTTCGCATGCAAGCAACTGGGGTTATTCTAAGCGGAACAGACAGATCTTAAATGCTACGGGTGTCGCGTGGCCTTGGATCGTAATTCCAACGGCCTGACTACCTTATCCTTAGAAGGACGGGGCGTCGGCACTTTCTGCGGCCTACCCTTAGAAGGGCTAGCGCGCTTGTGTAGTCTGAAGGCCGTGCGTATAGGTGGAGTGGGCGCGACACTGACGGAAATCGTAATAAGGCTCTACAATTATAATGCGCGGTATATACAGTGCGGTCTTATGGTACAAACAGGTCGCGGTATATACAAAACGGTCTTACGGTATAACGCGGTACGGACTTATCAACTAGCAGGAGGCGCCGTCTCAGTAACCGGGAAGCCCGGCTTAACTACGGGAAGCCCGTAGCCTGGTAT
>NW_021849795.1:0-336 GCF_003651465.1 Formica exsecta | reverse complement strand
GAGAGAAGTCTGTGAGAGAGAAGAGGACGGAGATATGTCTAGAAACAGATAGAAAGATAACCGCGGGGGGAAGTGCGGACCGGTGGGAGAGCAGGAGGGTTACGTAGGGCAAGACGGGAAGCGCGGTCGGGGGGAAAGCGGGGCGAGAGGATGGGGGGGTCGGGGGAGCGCGTGACGTCACGGTAGGGAGCGAGTACGAGTCGCCGAGATTGCCCGGGAGATGGCGCTCGGCTCGATCGGGGGTCGCGGTTCCCGACTCGCCCTACGTAACCCCCCTGCTCTCCCTCGGTCGCCACGTCCCCCCGCGGTTATCTTTCTCTCTCTTTCTAGACATAT
>NW_021849794.1:1499-12265 GCF_003651465.1 Formica exsecta | reverse complement strand
GTATCGATATTAACAAAGCAACAAATCATCAAGTCTAGCAGGCACACGTCTTACGTATTTTGTATTTATTCACTTGTTAGCGCCACTGTACCGGCTAGAGAAAGCGTTACAGGAAAAACGGCGGCGTGGCCCCTCTCAGGTTTCTCTCTGGTACTACCAGTATCGACAATATTGAAAGTGGATGTAGCACGGACATGAACCGAGACCGACAGTATCGAAAAGTGGACGTAGCATGGACATGAACCAATTGGTTGTTTTATCATGCCACCGAAAGTGGACGTGGCCATGTAGTTCCAAGCGTCTGTAAAATGGACGTAGAGGCGCTGCTGTACGGGACCGATAGCTATCGTACGGAAAACGCTCCCAGCAAACACAGATACATAACTGTAACATTACCATAATAACACGGAATGTAACAAGTAATATAACGTATTTGTTACATGTAACATTCACATGTAACATTAGTTGTAATTTCCCACTCATACAAAATTGCAGTTATATAACATGAATATAACATCTTACTAAAATGTTATATGATTGTTACAGTCATGTAATAGTCCACCCAAGTAGCAAATTGTTGTCACAATAACAGTAAATTTTGGTCACAAAATGACCAATTAGACATCCTAAGTTAGGTCTCATGAGACCCAAAAATGACATCGATATGTCACATCCACGGGACATAACTTTCTGAGTTTGTTTCACGACAAAAATAAGACCAATTACAGTAATAATATATAATAACACATATTAATGTAATATATATTATAGATAACTTTATATAAATTTAATATATAAAATTAAAAATTTTATTTGTATGGAAGTTAATTTCTATTTTATATTTTCAATAATTTAAATAAGATAATAACGAACGATTTTTGCTTATTCGGACATAAATTGTCCGAATAAGTGAAAATCGAACATTATTTATCTGTCCGATTTTCTAAAAATCAGTTCAATATCTGAATTTCCTGGTACGGGAATCGTATCAGAAATTGAACTGATAAAAATAATTACAATGTTATTAGCCGCATTTTGCAGGCTTTATATACGCTCATGACAAGAATTTGAATACGGGTATAGATAGTGAATAGCGCGCCGCATAGCGGTAAGCAAATGAACTATAATCCCAATATTAGTTACAAAAGAACTTTATTTGGACGATCATAGGACGTTTTCAAAATTACGTCTTTGGCTAGTCTAAGAAATGAGGTCTTTTAAACGTCAATTATTAGTCTCCGACATTATAGACCAAAAATAGACGTCATTATGTCGTCTTTTGACATTACTCTGTTACTTGGGCTGTTACATTACATATATTACTCCCACGTTACATAGCAGTTATATGCTGGTGTTATATTGCATAAATAAGGGACAGTTATATAATTCCAATATAAATTAGGCATAACAACTGTTACATTACATGTTATTCCCATGTTATATAGCAGTTATATTCTGTGTTTGCTGGGCTGGGATGGCCGCTCTCAGGCTTCTCTCTGATAGCTGCAACGATTATATATATAACATTAATTGACGATATTACAAATATTAATATTTGCTTCATATTCTGTTACACATACTTGTTAAATGCGCAGAATCAATCGTTTTATTTCACGTTTTTATGGCAATTATTCTATATTAAAGTGCAGCTTGCATGACACAAATAACACTCTGATTCTTTTATATTTTATATAATACATTTATATTACTAATGTAAAATTTATATACTTGTACTCAAATAAATTGTACTTGTAGTGGACGGCACTGTTACATCGAGAATACTGACGCTTTATCGTTTCCACAACTCAGTCAGAATATTTACTATTTACTATTCCTATTATATTTGCATATTTTAATTGTTCTCGTGATTATATCGTATTCGTCTAAGATATATGATAATAACAAGGCACGTTTGATTTGTACAGTAGCTACCAGCAAACGTCTATAAAATAATATTTGTTCCTTAGTTTGTGTAAACTATAAATTTTCTCTATACATTAATAAAAGATGTGTATTTTATGTTTAAATATGTAAAAATTACGCCTTCTTCTCCCCTTGATAGTCGAGATACGGATGGATATCAGTGATGGATGATACCATTTCAGGATTAACTCTCTCGGAGCACATAGGACAAGTCTCTTCAGACTCGACAATCCTATTGCATACATTACAAGTTATTATAAGCACTTTTATTGTTTTTCTTACTATATATGTGCAATATTTACCTTAGAAATTCACTTCTGATGACTGGAAAATCACACTGGGGGCATACTGTGAAATCATCCTCCACAATATGCCGTCCCTATAAATAAATATAGTAATGATAAAAATAAAAAAAAATACCTGTATATTTAAAAAAAAATTTTTTGAATGGCAATATAATAAAATTTTACCGTTGCGATACAAAAATGTATTTTTACATTTATCACAGGTTACTTCAGTCTCGGGAAGTCTACTCTTGCAGTATATATCAATTATAATCAGAATCGAAAATAAAATCACCTTCGCAGATGGAACAACTGCAATCTTCTTAAAATTATATAAAGCCATTTTTTGTATTTTTAATTTATTGTCCTTTGTGTTAGAAGAGCACTTTCTTTCTTTCTTTTAATATCTGTCTTTTTGGAGACACAAAGTACACGCTGGTTCCTGGGATTGCAATGTTCGCTGTTGGGAAGTCGAGCAATCTGGCAAGACGGTACCTAAATCAATGCAAAGCATGGCAGCTCCGGTCTTGGATGTATGTTGGAGCGATGTAAGTTCCTATTCATCAAATATTCTAATAAAATTTTGTATATGTAGTAAACCCTAATAAAATAAGTCATTATGATATTTACGTAAAAAATTATACTACTTAATTGTTATTAATATTAAACTGTATAAATATTGCCAGGATGGAACCAAGGTGTTTATGGCAGGATGTGACAAAACAGCAAAATGTTGGGATCTGGCCACAAATCAGAGCATGCAAGTGGCAGCGCATGATGCACCTATTAGAACTTGTCATTGGATAAAGGCATCTACATATTCATGTCTAATGACTGGTTCCTGGGATAAAACGCTAAGAGTTAATATTCATGAAATTTCTTTTGCTTTAGAGTTTATTAATTTATATTTTATAACTTTTTAATTGAAAAATGTAAACTTTTTAGTTTTGGGATTTGCGTAGTCCTAAACCTGCAATGACTATCAATCTACCTGAAAGATGTTATTGCGCCGATGTGGTAAGTATACATACATATATACAATAAAATTTGTTCTAACATGTAAAATTATACAAATTAACAATATTACAGGATTATCCAATGGCAGTTGTGGAAACAGCTGCACGTGGATTAATAGTCTACCAACTGGAAGACAGCCCACGCGAATACAAACCAGTTGAACTGAGCTTGAAGTATCAATATCGTTGTGTAGCAATTTTCAGAGACAAGAAGAAAGTTCCGACCGGTTTCGCGATTGGAAGCACAGAGGGACGCGTAGCGATTCATCATCTCAATCTTAGTACGAAAGAAAATTTCACATTTAAATATCATAGAACTAATGGTACACCAAATAGATATCAAGATATTTATGCGGTTGGTAAACATTTTGTTAAAATCATGTTTAAATTTTTTAGCTTGCATTTATCCTTTTACAGAAGAACTTTAATTTCTTCTAACTGCAATAATATTTTTTATTATTTATCAATTTATGCACAGGTTAATGATATAGCATTCCATCCAGTACACGGCACTGTAGCAACTGTAGGTGGTGATGGCACTTTCGGTTTCTGGGATAAAGATGCACGTACAAAGTTAAAATCATCTGAAACAATGGAGCAACCTATCACACATTGCTGTTTTAATCACAATGGACAGATATTTGCATATGCTGTTTCTTACGATTGGTCTAAGGTAAGTATCAAAATACAATAATAAAAAAATCGCATTTTATTATTATTAAATTAATTGTATTAAATTTATTCTGCATTCTTCATTTTACGCACGGCTCCTATTAACCCATTACTTTATTTTAGTTTTAACATTGTGAGCTTTTATGATTTTATTATTAAAAAATTGCGTATTCTTAATATTATTATTAACGAGATTTATTAATATTTTAGGGACATGAATACTATAATCCAGCAAAGAAGAATCAGATATTTTTGAGACCGTATTACGATGAATTGAAACCGAAAGCCATAGGCTTGTTGAATCCCGAGGTGAAATTTTCACCGGACAATGAATTCAAATATAATCGCGAGAACTTACACTTTTCAATAGATACATAATGTTTTATTGTTTTTTTTTCTTACTTATTAAAATTGTTAAAATATTTAAAATTAATTAACACATAGTGCGTTTTACTATATAATCTGCACATATGCAATTTTGTATGTGCAGATTATACAGAATTGATATAGTTTGCTACATGAACAATGTTTGAATAATATTACAATATCTAATTTCATTATAATATGTTTAATTTGCAGAATGTTGACAAGTATAATTCTTTTTTTATAAAATAAGCTAATATTGAGATACACAAATTTATTATATATATTTTAATAAACAAAAAACTCTGTATGCATGCGCAATTTTTTACATTTAACATCCCTGGTATCGTTTTACTCTTCTATGATTGAATGAATAATATATTTGATAATTTCAAGTTCTTTTTATAAATCTTTTCCTTTATTTTTTTATTAAGCAATACAATACTACAGAAAGCAATACAATATTTTTTTCTAATACACCATATTGATAATGTATGTATATTTCTATTTTACAAGTATGGGTATGGTTATATATTAGTAGGATTCGAGGCTGGTTTCTTTATAGCGATATTATAACGCACATAAAGGAAGTTGGTCAAGAATTATTTTAAATTAAGAACCACGGGGATTCTTTGACGGATATCGCATTGAGTCAAGTAGCTGGAAAAGTAGCTACTTGCGGTGACAATACTTTGAAAGTACACAGTTTGCAGAATCTCGAGGAAACGGATACATTGATTTCGGTGACCGGCGAAAATGGAATTAGCAGTATCGAATGGTCAACAGACGGAACAATGTTAGCGGTTGTGATTTACATCGGCAATATATTGATATATTTGAGGATAGAAATACCGAAATTAACCAACGTGTGTGGTAATAGGATAGCATTATTAACGAGTTTGATGGAAGTGACTGTACATCTTTATATATTAGATAAGGTATCAATACGATTTTTAATAAGATTTAATAAGACATAAAGTGACAAGATAAAGCTTTCTTCACAGGAATTTATTTTTTCAGGACAAGCCAAGCCCGCAAATAATTAATACTATAATAGAACCGGCGATATTGGCAGTGGGTCCAATACATTTAGCAGTAGGATTAAACAATAGAGCTCTCTTTTGGGATTTATCTATAAACCATTATGACAAAATACATTTCGAGAGAGATTATTTGACGACGATAGATAGTATGCGTTTAAACGAGATCTATGTATCCACGTTATTTGACGGAAAATTACAGTTGCATTCGGTAATAATGAATTTTGAATTAATAACAAAAGTCACAAAATGATTTTTTACTGATTTATTTTATACACAGATTAAATCTGATGAAGCGTTAATAAACAGCGGGAAAGATACAAAAATGTTCCCAGATTCAAACTCTCACAGTAGAATAACGTGCTCTCTATTCGGATTTTTTGGTTTACGGTAATGATGTAAGTCAACTTGAGATTAAAAACTTTGAGATAATATTGAATAATGGGTTATAAATTTATAAAAATTAATGCATCATGTTTAAACTTTTAGATGGGTCATATCGTGTATTTTTATTTGGAAAGGTTTAATCCATGTACCGAATTTATACATAACAATGGAATAAAAGAGTTATAATTGGATGCTAATGGAACACAATTGTGTTTCATCGACAATAAGTCGGATGTTTACGTGTTTGACCCTATAAATTAAGTGGCCATTGAAGTGCCTGATTGTCCTGATAACATTGACAGTATTCTCTGGGATCAGAATATATTCGAACGCGTGCTATATTTGCAATATATAACAAAAGCATTATTGTAACATATATTTTTGTAAAATACTGTGTTGAGGGTAAGTAAATTAACTGATTATTATGCATTATTATCATGATATTTCATACATATGTGTATCTAGTTATTTAATTATGTATTATATATAACTTATCAGATACTAAAGTAGTAAAAATAAATACAACAAAGTTGCCATCAGACTCAGTGCCTTTACTAATGTATTCTGGAGAAGTTACATTGAATACAATAGGTAGCAAGTTAATACAAATAACATTAGCTTCCCACGAAGATATAGGGAATATTGTGGAATCAAAAAAAATTAGTGAAATTCTAAATAATCATATTCTGTGTAGACGGTAAGAATTATACGATTTGTAATTAAAAGAAAAGAAACTTGTATGAAATATTTCAAAAAATTCGTATCTATATTTTAGATTTCAACAAGCATGGAATAGTTGTGAGAAATTAAACGAAAAAGATGCATGGCTAACACTGGGGCAAAGTGCTATTGCAAATTTAAATGTTGAATTTGGTAAGATGGCAATATTTAATTTCATATTTTTATTACTGACATTATAAAATGCTTAACTTGTATGTACATAGCCATTCGCGTATATCGACAAATTGAAGATGTTTCGATGGTATGGGCATTACAAAAGATGGAGAATATAGACGAATTAGCATTGTTATGTGGCCATGCTTGTATACTATTAGGAAATTATAACGAAGCCGAAAAGTATTTTCTACAATCTTCCGAACCTGTGCAAGCCTTGTATCTAAGGAGAGATTTAATGCAATGGGAACAAGCATTAAGTCTGGCGCAGAAGTTAAAACCCGACGAAATTCCTTTTATTGCTAAAGAATACGCCCAACAGTTGGAGTTTATGTAAGATTTACAAATTCTATTAAATGTATGCCATTATTTCAAAAAGTGATTAAAAACAAATAAGATTTTTCATAGCAATAATGCATAATAATCATTTAGCTATTTTCAACAAAATATTTTAGAAACATGTATGTTATAATAATGTTATCGTATATTGCAAATTATTGTTCAACAAAAGCATCTTTTTATGTTAAGAAAACTATCCAAAAGCTTTGACAAACTACGAACGTGGTCTAGTCGACAACAATACTTCATCTATTTTGGCTGCATAAAATCCTCTTCATCGAAGTCAATGTTTAGCAGAGGGTCATAACATAGCAGATTACATAGACCCAGATATATTCGAGGTCAGTCTAAATTTTATGTTATCGAATTGTATGAAATTGCAATTAAACATATGTAACATATTAGCAGTGATATCTTGCAGTCTTAATCGTTGCGTCACATAACTCAATAAAACAATATTTAAAAATATATAAAATAAAATATAAAATATAATATTTTATATATTTTAAATTTATTTTAAATATGCTTAAATTTAAAATAAATTAAAATGATAATAATTTTTTTATTTTATTTTATAACAATATAAAATATTATATTATATATTTTATTTTATATATTTTTAAATATTATTTTATTGAGTTATTTGACGCAACGATTAATTTTACTGCAAGGTATCACTGCTAATATGTTGCATGTTATTCGCAACGACCCCGGCGAAAACCTTCCTTAAAGGCTTCTTCACATTTTTTTAATATTAGATATTCCAAAGAATGTAAAATCTGCAAAATATCTGGCTGGACACTGGATGCTTGCAGCGATGATACTTGCAACGTAGGTTGTGAAACTGATGGTACTGACAGCGCACGATTAGTGAAATATTCTTGAGTTCCATAGGAACTTCTTTTACTTTGCTGTACTGTTTCTGTTTGCAAATGTTGCATTTCTTGATCTACTATTGCAGTACAGAAAAAAAATTAAGCAAAATTAATTTTATTAATAAGTTTTATTTTTTAACAAATTGTTTAGTAAGGCTCCGAAATTTTAATAAACACAAAACTGTAATTAGGAAGGCAATGAGGAGCCAGGCGCGCTGGAATTGCAAAATGATTTATTTAGGGATCAGCATCCTTATCAACTCCAGCTGGATCAAATGCAGGTGAATTTTTATTCTTAGCTTTATATCTTGTTTCTTTATATATTTTTTTTTATATGAATACAATAATCCCAGCAGCCACAAACACAACCACAACGATCTCACCAACAACCTCATTCACAACAGCAAACGAATCTAATTAATACAAATAATACAAATAGTATTTTTATGCCGAGTCAACTAACGTCGCACTTACATGCTACACCTCATCACTTACATGCTACACCTCACAGCAAATTTTTTTTTTTTAATTTAAAAAACAAACACAAAACCATAATTAGGAAGGCAATGAGGAGCCAGCACAGATTAATAACATGATTAAAAAAAAAGATAATGATAAAATATAAAATATAATAAGATTGTAAAATATATTATTATATCACATTCTCTCGAAGTATTCTTTTTCTTTTTGCATTGTTAATCTAAGAATTCATAATATAAAGTTTTATAAAGTTTTATAAAGTATTACAAAGTATTATAAAATATTATAAAGTATTATAAAGTATTATAAAGTTTTTGTGTGTATATTAAAGAATTTTATCGAGAGAATATGCGGGCTGCGAACGAACCTGTTGCGCTTCGGCAGAAGTATGGCTCATATAAGGCTCATATCGAATATTTCTCATTAATGATCTTTGTGTATTATGTCTGAGTTTAAGATTTTGCGTTTGTTGTTGTTGTTGATGTTGCGGTTGCGTAGATGTTTGCTGAGGGTGAGGTACATGTTGCTGATGACTTATATGCTCTTGCTGTTGCTGCTGTTGTTGTTGAAGTTGCTTTCCAGAGTACTTCTGTGTCAATGTTATTACCAAATAACATAGACGCAGAAGTATTCTGGAAAGCACTCATATCTATGCCATCAGAATAGTTCGAAGAAGATTGAACAACAGCAGTGTGATCATCTTTGCCGTTTCTATCAGCATGGTGGAGTTATCCTATAATACATTAGATTACATATTAATGAATTTTTTACCTAAATATTTCAAATACAACATACCTTCAAATTATGAGATGAATTTGAAGCTTGTGCTTCAACTACTGCAAAATGATCACCAGTGTATGTCACTGAAGAAGGAATATGATCATTATTTGTTGTTTGTTGATTAACATTAACACCCTTCGAAACGAGGTAGTGAACTGTGCGCTCATAACCTGCTCTACTTGTATTCATCAGTAGAGTTATACCTCCCTCTGATTTATACTTCTATAAGACAGAATAAATTAATATAGATAATTCGTACTTCAATATAAAGATAAAAAAACTACAACTTAAAAGTATATCAAAACGGAAAAAAAATTTGCAAATCCATAATTATAAAAAATAAAACATACTAGATCAGCGCCAAATTCCACTAAGAGATCAGCAATGAGAATATGACTATTCTCGCAGGCGTATATCAAAACTGTAACCCCCGTTTGCGTCTGAGCATGAACATTCGCTCCAGATTCCAGTAAATATCGCACAAGATCTAAGTGTCCCTTTTGCGCGGCCATCATCAAAGGTGTCAATGCACCCAATTCTATATTTGCCTCCCTCTTAATTAAAAAATCGGCAATTTTCAGAAAACCGCTGCAACAAGCCAAGACAAGTGTCGTTTCTCGAGTTTCCTTAGTTTGAGCGTTGACCTTTGCACCTATTGATTAATTTTATATTTATATCCAATGATATTTATTTATCATTGAACAATCCATGTAACATACCTTGATTCAGAAGTAAAGCGACCATTTCTTCATGACCTTGACGTGCTGCCTGCATTAACGGTGTATAATCTTTATCATTAACTTCTTTTATGTTTGCTCCACGCTCTATTAGAAGCATAGCCAAGTTGAGATGTCCTTTGTAGGATGCTAATGTTAGTGGTGATTCAATGCCTGTCGGCTTATTTATCGTGCTCATCTCTTTTCTTTAGTCTTAAGCTCCTGAAAAATTCGTGGAAATACTACTATTTAATTTAACTCGAAAATACGAATTTTCGAGTAATATATATATTTATCTTTCCATCTTGCTGAATGTAAGCTCGATCTACTTTGCATCGATTAATATTAGCGAGACATCGCGAAATTTCGTCAAGATTTTCACATTTTCACAGATTGAGTTAAATTGTCTTTTACGCAAACTAAAAAACAAGAGATAAGACAAGGATGGCGAGAGACTAGCGGCCACACACTCGTCGGTTACGACGCCGCTTAATTTCCGTTTTAAATGCGGAACACAAGTCGCAAGCCAAACGACCTGGGATGGAGATGAAAAACTGAAATCGAAGCGAGTGCGAAAACACGATATTTCGTTCCACGTTTATAATGGAGAATGAAATATCTACGCGAGCTCTCCCCTGTATAAGTTGTAAAATGTATAGCGTATCTTATTGTTAGATACTTTCTTATACATAATATCAATATTATGTAGCTAATATTTTATTATACATAATATTAATTATTCGACTATAAATTTAAAATTAACTTTAATTAAAATTATTTAGTACAAAAAGTGAGAATATTTTCGTATAAATAATCTTATAAAAATGCTTATATTCTTATCTATATACACATATTGTATGTCAGTCGGTCAAAAATCTATCGAAACATAAAACGATTCAATCTCGCATCGCATCCGTCAGTATTACTAGTTATACGCAATACTTTAAAACAAGTTGCACGAAAACAATCAAAACGAAAACAGCTACGTCCCTAGGGA
>NW_021849794.1:0-1479 GCF_003651465.1 Formica exsecta | reverse complement strand
AGGGAAAGAAATAATTGGTTGAATACACCAAAAAGTTTGTCCGCGTCAAATAACATTTTGCGCTGACGCAGCGGAAAAGCGGAATTGTACAGAAATTAACACATATTGCCGTTCGATGGGCAAATGCAATAAAACCGCAACAAAAAACTAAAAAAGAATAAAATAAAAAAAGAAGGAGTATAACTTTTTTTTCAGCTAATCGCAGCCTGGCTACGATTTGTTCCCCGATTGCGCCAGCCCAATTGTCGCTGCCATTCAGTTGTACTCTTTTTTTCCATCGTTCTATGATCGAAACGCGACGAAAAAAAACCCGTTTTTCCACGTAGTTCGGGCAAACGCAGCCGACCTCTAGTCTCGGGATCCCATGCCAGTCGTTATTTACGAGTGACCAACGCAATGATGACGTGCTTAAAATTTCCCGTTGCACAAATCCAGCTGCAGCGTGTTTTACTTTTGACAATGAGAGGAGCGCGCGGATGTTTACGATAATGAAACGTTATACCAATCCTTAACAAAACATATTTTGACACATTCTTTGGAAACACGTTAACAAAATAATGTAATTAGTTGATAACTTTTATATGAGATTTGACAAAAATTTTTTTAACAGCATTGACAAAAATTCTGTCAATCTATGACTATGTTTTACATAAAATGCTAAAATGCCTATGTTCGAATGGAAAAGAGCGTGTTCCAACTCCTATGATCAAAGGTTTATTACAAAGTTTTATTACAATAATTATAAAGAGAACCGAGTGCGTATCACGCATGCAATTCCGTATTCAAGGGAAATGCGTACAAGCTGTTCGTCACGAAGAAACGATTTTATGGAGAGAAATTAGCTCGTAACAGGAAATTCTACCATTTTACTTCCGATCGATATTCGCATGAATTACCTATATGGCAAGACAAAATCTGCCCGAAAAAAATTTTGCGATAGTCGAGTACCGTTTTAACAATTTTCCAAGACACTTTGTAGCGTATAAAAGAAAAATATATATAGCATTCTTTAAAAGAGTTCAAATTTTTTTTGTCCATACATTTTATTAATTATTACTATAAAATCAGCAGATTTTATTTAAGTTACGATTATAATCAATTAATTAAATAATACTTTTCTATTTCTATCAATATTTCAGTTTTGTCATTATAAATCATATCATGATTAAGCTTACTTTTCCTATTCCGATTAAGCTTACCTTTTCTATTTCAAAGTGTAATATCACTTTGACAAAATTTATTCTCTTACAAATACAAAGTAGCATATTGCGGTGAATGAAAACTTTTACAACCCGCGATTACGAGATGTAAGAAGGAAATGTGCTATTTGTGAAAATTGTACGACCGACCGTTCGCGGAAAGCAAAAGATGCTTGCGAGATGCAAACTGAATGCCGTTATTTGTATCGTGCGCGACGGACTCCTTCTTTCCGACTCTAAGGGCGGTATTCATAGTCCAAGCTCAAGACAATACTTAAGA
>NW_021849793.1:18355-25528 GCF_003651465.1 Formica exsecta | reverse complement strand
TTTACTTTTTTACTTTAGACAA
The DNA here is from genome assembly GCF_003651465.1 of Formica exsecta. Lineage (NCBI taxonomy): Eukaryota > Metazoa > Arthropoda > Insecta > Hymenoptera > Formicidae > Formica > Formica exsecta. The sequence continues at coordinate 25,506 of NW_021849793.1, read as the reverse complement.
CAGATAGAGGACTGTATAAGAACAGCGCGAGAATCTCTACGATCTAGTGATGAAGACGAGGACTATGCTCGCGCAGGCGCAAAGCGTTCACAGCGCGTTGCGCGACGCTCGCCGACGCGACGTCGCGCGAGCCCCCGAGCAATTCGAGTTTCGCGATCGCGACTTCGCCGTCCCTGAGTTGATCGACAGGCTTCACGGACGCGAGGATAGGCGAGTCGTCGGATGTCCTCGTAATCGGCGTCGATGGTCTCGACGGAGACGGCTACGTCGCGATCGTCGGCGACGTTTTCTAAGATCTCGATCATCCATATTTTCTTCTCGTGACCTTTGACGTAGATCCTTATCGTTGAATCGGGGTTAGATTCTCGGCATACGGCGTCCCGAACGAATCTTTTCATCGACCCGTAATTCACGTGTCCGTCATTCCACTTTAGTTGATGATGGTTAGATGTCAACCAACACGCTCGCAATTTTTTAGCTCTCGTTAGCAGATCCCATGACATCGGTGGGCGAAAGATATGATGCGTCAATTCCGCGCCATTTCTTAACACGGCTACTTCTTTCGCAACGAATCTCTCGTTAACTACGAAACCTTGAAGATCGACGAAGATCGGTGCGTCCACCGTCGTTGTTAGCGGTACTCGAAGTGTTCGCCTCTATTATTCTCTCTTCATATTTTTTCGAATATCATCGCACTTACACGATTCTGCGCACAACGTTGGTAAGCGGATTGTACTCCACCACTCGATCGTGAATGATAAGACAGTAAGCTGTGGTATTAGAGGGGATGTTCTCCTTGCAATCGAACTCTACGCGAACGTTCACGGTGGCGCTCTTGATCGACTCGTTCTGTCGAGAACAGTCGATGACTACTAGCGGGCAATGGACTAAAAATTTATTCAGATTTAAGAGCGCTTCGTCATTGTCGCATCCGTAGTACGTTCTTCGAAATTTCGAGTACATATCGTACAGCACTGCGACTTTGCGCTTATCGAAATCCAGATTCATGTCGTGGTAAGGATAAAAATCAGAATTAAGATACAGTTTGACATTAGTCAGTTTGCAATCGTCGAATAGGGAAGGCTCCTCGAACAGAACGTTCTTCTTTCCGGACTATGGCGCGAAGATAACGTATCGCGGTTTCTCAAGTTGCGTCGCTGCTTTGACAGCCCACGAATGTTTAGTCGTGCTCTGTAGAAGCGGAAACTCGTAGAGATCCACGAGCGAGTCGTCGTCGACACTGTATATATAATCGTCATCGCTCGTTTCCAGTTCCTCGTTCCCGCGCTCTCGTTTCTCCTCTCTCGCTCGTCGTTTGCGATGAATCGCGGCTCTTAGATACGCGCTTATAGCGCTTAACTCGTAAGATCTCACTGGAATCGCGATAACCTCGTTGTTGTCGTCGAAGTAAAATTTATTATTCGTGGAATTTACATTCGGTATCGTGTTATAGGTCTTGAAATTGGTTAAACCTAACTCGTAATCATCGTCGTTTAAATCCAGAGGCGGAAAGTAACTCGCCGCGAGAATGTTGCTTCGTCCGGAAAGAGTAAGAGTTAGCGACATGATTGACGAGAGCGGTTGAACTGCGCTCGATCGACGAATGTCGATATTATAGCGTGCGATTCCTCCAATCGACCCCCCGGAGAAATCGAAGACTCAATTGTCTACAGATATTCTGATCGCGCGTTTCCTCGGAGCGACGATTGTATCGAATGTTCGCATCGCGCCCGAGATAACGCGCGAGTTTGCGCGGAGGACGAAGATTGCCGAAACCGTCATAGTAGATCGCGTCGCCCCCTTTTTTCGCGTACGCCACCCAATGAGTACCCGGGCCGGATGCGTCGTCTAAATTCACGATGCCGCTCTCATCGCGGCGCGCCCGCGATGGAAGCGCGTCGCGCATAAACACACCTCTAAAGTGAGGCACGCGTGAGAGTATCGCCGCGCGATTTAACTGTTTGTTCGTCGTTACTCCGACGGATGGGAGAATCCCTAGCGTCTGTTTACGCGAAGTTCTTTTTTAGCTCTTCCTTTTCTTCTCGCGGACGCGCCACTTCCACGCTTGTACGGTGCGAGGTATAAACCACGACCCTCCATTGCGCGATCGTGACGTTGCAATTCCTCCAACTGTCGTCGCGCTGCTTTGCGATCGTTCACCGCTTTCGCGATTCCCGCCGCTCCTCCAGCCAAAGAACCGAGAGCTCCCAATAACGGCAGCAGGGGCAAAAAGCCGCCGCGTTTCGCTATCGGAAGCGTTCTTTTCCTCGTAGCGGTCGTTCTCCTCTTGCTCTTCTTTCTCTTGGTTCTCGTCGGGCCCATTCCAAGTTTCGTTTTCGATTTCATAGCTATCCATACAGCCGTCGCGGCGGCTCTTTCGCCGAGAGTCGAGTCTCTCGCCGCGACGCGCTCGCGCGCTCTCTCAGCGAGCGCGCGGTCGGCGACGTGTCGATCGGCGAGCTTGCCGCTCCGCGAGTACGCGACGTCGTGCTCGCGGAAGGCCGCATCCAGAGTATTGATGCCTCGATCGCCTCGCGCGAGTCGTTTCGCGAGACGGGTACCGGCCCGCAAAATTGATTTCCGGGTATGTGTAGTTCGAAGGGGAGCGCGTTTATCGCTCTGTTCAACAAGCCGGCGCCGCCGATATCACCGATTACATCGTACCGCCGCTTCGCGAATTGCATTCGCCGCAATCTTTAACAAGCGGCGTCGGCGCTATTCGCTGCCTCATTTGCGGTTCCTCTAATTGCGGTAAAACGAACGCACTGATAAGTTTGTTAGAGAGCCCGCACGACGTACGCTTCGAGAACGTTTACGTTTACTCGAAATCGTTGCAGCAGCCTAAATATCAGTATTTAGAGAATTTATTGGCACCGATGGAAGATATAGGTTATTTCACATTTTCCGATAACTCTGACGTTATTTCGCCTAGCGAAGCGCTCCAGAATTCTATATTCGTATTCGACGACGTAGCGTGCGACAAACAGGATGTTATTAGAGAGTATTTCGCTATGGGTCGACACTCGAACGTCGATTGCTTCTATCTGTGCCAAACGTACGCTAAAATACCAAAGCACTTGATTCGAAATAACGCGAATCTGTTGATTTTTTTTAAACAAGATGGTACTAATTTGCGTCACGCATAGAATGATCACGTGAACACGGATATGTCGTATGAGAATTTTCACGCGCTATATCGCGCGTGTTGGCGATACAGGTATGGTTTCCTAGTGATCGACAAAGATAGCGCGCTTCGCGCCGGCAGATACAGACGAGGGTTTAACGACTTTGCCATACCGTAGAGCGATCAGTCGTCGTGAATACGTCGAACGCGTCGATCACTCTCCCTCCCGCGAGCGAGAAGGATCGATTCGTTAATCACGATGGCTACGACGGATATCGGCGAACGAGAGAAGACGGCGAAAAAGATCGCTAAGACGCGCGCATCGATTCGTAAAAAACACAGAGCGTTAAAGACCGGCAAAATGGAAAACGAAATCGCGATGGAGAGCCGTTTCAAGCCGATCGTCGAACCGCTGCGGCGCATTGCCGAACGCGCCGAGCGAGACGAGATCGAGCGAGACGAGATTAAACGCGAGACGATAAAGCGAGACGCGATCGAGGGCTCGCCCGTAACGACGAGCGTCGAGGAAAAATGGAATGAGGAAAAATGGAAGCAGGAAGAGTTGACTCCCACTTGGAAAAAACCTAAAGTGAAACGAATACGAGCGCGACGACGATTAGACGCCGTTTCTACTCCGTTAAACGAGTATCCTATCGAGAGAGATCCATTCGCGCGGGACGAAACTGAAGAGGAAGCGTTCGAACCCGAGAATCTCGAGTCGCCCTCGACGTTCGAAATGCCCGTTAGACGAACTTCGCGAACTTCTCAAGATCGCGAAATGTCGCAAGGTCGGCTAGGACCGTTGGGACGAAAATACATGGGGGCTCTTCTCGGCGGAGAAGCGCCGAACGAGATCGATCACGTTTACGGAGTGTACATCAGCGCGAAAGTCGCAATGCTCGGCAATAGGCGATTTCCGAACGAATTAGTGGATCGTCTGCGATTGCTGGACGCTTTGCGTCGAGCCGGCAGCAACGCTCACGAAAACGAGATTCTATCGATAATCGAGGAACTTCGCGAAACGGGAGCGATCGTATAAATCGAATCGTCGCATCGACGATCGTCGCAGTCGCATCGTACGCGGGATTCGCGATGTCCGTGAGCAAATTTGGTACACCTCTAAAAAACCGCAGCTACGACGCGAGAACCGGAAGACTACGTCCGGCTATCGAGTCTCTGCGAAATTACGTGCGCGATAACGCGCTGTGTCTAAGCTCTTCCGTCGAGTACGACGCGAGAGAGCGCAAGATAAAACATCTGGCTAAGCCGGAAGAGGACGCCGACGCGACGAGCAAAAACTACGTTGAAGGAATCACATCGCAATTGAGCGATCGGATCGATGCCGCAAAAAATACGATATCGCTCAACGCGGCGGAGTCTTCGACGAAAAGCGCAAGCGACCGTAAAATACTGTTTAATCGGGGTAAAATAATACAGGAACTCACCCAAAAATCGCGCGTCGCGGCGAATTCCGCGGCGAAAATACGAGAATTGGAAAATTCAACATCGCGATTGAAGAGAGACGCGGACGAGCTATCGGGGAGAGTGAAGGAACTGGCGAATGGTCGAGATGCGTCCTTACGCGAGACTCAACAAAGGCCACAACTACATACTCACCGTTATCGACGCGTTAAGCAAATACGCGTGGGCCGTACCGCTTAAAAGCAAAAGCGCGAACGAGGTTACCCCAGCGTTATCCAAGATAGTGCAAGACTCTAAGCGGTGTCCGCAAAATCTGCAGACCGACAAAGGAAAGGAATTCTACAACGCCGAGGTGCGAAAATTCGCGGAAAAGCTCGAAGTGAATCATTACTCGACGTACTCGGTAATGAAGGCGTCGATCGTCGAACGATTCAATCGCACGTTCAAAAATTCTATGTGGAAGTATTTCACGCTGAGCGGAACGTACAAGTGGATCGACGAATTACCTCGACTCGTCGAGGAGTACAACGCGCGAAAATATCACACTATAGGTCGACGTGACTCCAGCGATCGCCGATAAACTTTTAAATACGGTATACAGCAATATAAAAATCGCGGCTCCGGCAAAATTGTATTAAATAAAATTATTCGTTAGAAAAATAAAAATTATCACGAACTTTTCGCATTCCATACGTGTTCTCTCTCGCTCTCCATACGGGTTCTCTCCCGCGCTCCATACAGATTCTTTCTCGCGCCGCTACGCGGCCGCCACGTCCTGCGTTTTCTCTTTCGCGCTTTATACGGACTCTTTCTCACGCTCTATATGAATTTTTTTATCACACCGCTACGCGAACATCGTATCTCGCGTTAACTTTTTTTCGCGTTGTTCGATATATAATGCTTCCGAGAACATAATAAAGAGATTGTGGGAATTTCCAGGCTGTTCTATTTCTAATAAGTCTCGATGTAGATTTGGTAAACTGCTCTAGCCCGAGATTTGCAAATAAATCTTGAGCGAGGATACAAAGTTATAAGCTAGAATAACTTTCTAATCTCGGGCTAGAGCAACTTGTCAAAACTGGCTCGAGACTTATTAAAAATGGAACAGGCTGGAAATTACCACGATTTTTTATAATGTAAAAATACTTGAAAAAACTCGCGCGTCTCTTTGCGAGTATTTCGTACTTTCGCGTATCCCGTCTTTGTTATTTTTCTCTCTCGGAATATTTAATTAAAGTAAATATTGTTTATAATATTAAAATAAACTATATTAAAATAAACTATATTAAACGCAAATAATATTTATTAGATTCTCGATATACGATGTTTTCCTCGCTCCTTACAGCGGTATTCTATAATGCCCCCACGGTAAAGTATCCGTAGTTCCGGATATCATGTATCGTTTATCGTCGTGCGGACTGATTGTGAGCGCGACCTTCGATTCCGACACTCATACCCACGTAAACCGGTTTGTTGAACTTAATCTCGAGTTTGCGCAATTCCACGGCTACGAGATTCTCCGCGAAGACGCTTCTGCTGCGAAAGTTCAGCTTCGCGATCATCGCCTCCGCGCCGTATCGCCCGTCCCATCAAGTCACGAGTCAGACATCCGAGTAATTGCGCACATTCTCTATGGTCTTACCAAACACTGCGTTATTAATCAATTTGTAAAGATTTTTCTCGAACTCGTTTTTCACGTTAATTCGTAGTCGCGTGTTGCGCACATTTCTTTTGCGCACATTTCTTTTGCGCACAGTTCGTTTGTACACTTTCTCATCCACACAACAATTATAGGGATCTCGTTTCGCGTTCTAAAGTATATGCGTGGACACAGTGGGTTCCGCCCCCCCCCTACGGGGGGCTCCATTTCCTGTATGTATTCCAAATTATACAAAAACATGTGTTGTGTCCAAAAACAACGTGTCCAATTGAACGGTGCGCAACTTTATGTGTCTAATATCACAGTGTGCAATTGCAACGTGTCCAATTGTACTGTGCGCAAGTGAGCCTCTCCCTCGCGCGTCGGGCAGAACGGCAAATCCGCGTGAGAATCGTGAAGGTCGGACGGATACGCAAGGTCGACTTCTAAAATGTAACCGATAGGCGAGTTCGATGTCACGGACATTAAGTCGATGCTCGCGACATCGCCGACCCATCGAAAATTTTCGTAACGATTGACACATCGCCCATCCGTATAAATTATTTATATCGAAATACATGAGATAAGACTACGGTTCTGAAGGATCGTAAGTCTGTAAATACTTGTTATTAGCGCGCGCGTATCTATTGGAACATTGACTTAGCCCGTCGCATATCCCGCGTTCCACGAACATCACCATATCGATGTCGGTTAATAACTCGAATCGAATACCCGTGTGCTTTAACATAGCGTCCCACGTATATCCAGGTAACGTGTAATAGTACGCGGGATCTAAATTATAACTTCTCATACACGCGTCGCGAAAATTTTTGAGGACATCGGCCAATAAAAGAACGTCGGTTTTTAAATACAAATCGCTATAGTCGCCCAACGTCTCGACGCGAAACCGCTCCCAGACTCTTATCGCGCGCGCGTAATCGCTCTCGGATATCGCGTCACCGGTCA
>NW_021849793.1:0-17473 GCF_003651465.1 Formica exsecta | reverse complement strand
CCCTACGGGGGGGCTCCACTTCCGGAAGATATAACCTAACCCAAACCTATTTTTGATTTAAAACTAAAATTTATGTGCGCAAATGAACTGTGCGCGAAAGAAGTGTGCGCAAAAGAAATGTGCGCAAAAGAACTGTTTGCAAACGAAATGTGTGTAAACGAACTGTAACAAACGTTTATTTACCAAATAAAGTTAATAAGTCAAATCAAAAAATTTCAAAATTATACATGCGTGTGTATGTATTCCAAATTATACAAAAACATGTGTTGTGTCCAAAAACAACGTATTGAACGGTACGGTGCGCAAATGAAAAAATTGCGATAATACGTCACGTAACGACTCTTATCGTACAGCGTGGCGAGAAGTTTCTCGTCGCGTTTTCCGGGCGGCTTATCGCGCGTCGGGCAGAATGGCCAGTCCGCGTGGGAATCGTGAAGGTTGTGCGGATACGCAAGGTCGACCTCTAGAATGTAACCGATAGGCGAGTTCGATGTCACGGACATTAAGTTGATACTCGTGACATCGTCGACCCATCGAAAATCTTCGTAAGGTAAAGATTGACACATCGCCCATCCGTATAAATTATTTATATCGAAATACATGAGATAAGACGACGGTTCCGAAGGATCGTAAGTCTGTAAATACTTGTTATTAGCGCGCGCGTATCTATTGGAGCATTGACTTAGCCCGCCGCGTATCCTGCGTTCCACGAACATCACCATATCGATGTCGGTTAATAACTCGAATCGAATACCCGTGTGCTTTAACATAGCGTCCCACGTATATCCAGGTAACGTGTAATAGTACGCGGGATCTAAATTATAACTTCTCATACACGCGTCGCGAAAATTTTTGAGGACATCGGCCAATAAAAGAACGTCGGTTTTTAAATACAAATCGCTATAGTCGCCCAACGTCTCGACGCGAAACCGCTCCCTCTTACCATGCGCGCGTAATCGCTCTCAGATATCGCGTCACCGGTCAGCGAACTGTGGAAAGCCTCGCGCGGCGGTAGACGAGTCTCCAGTAATTTATCGACGTCGTCGACGTACTCATAAGGAAACACACCTTTTCGCGCGAGAAGCTCGAAATCAGCGTCGTCGAGATCGGAAAATTCCGAACGCGCGATCCTCAGCACCACGAACGGAAGTCTCTCCTTTCTACAGTAATTGCGAAACTCTAACCATTTGTCGTCTTTAGTAGGAAGGACTATGGCGCACTCGTTCATCCTTTCACAGTCCGCGCTGTGAGCCGATAATTTATCGCTCGTTCGAAAATAATGCATGCATCTGCGACATAAAATACATTTTTAAATCGCGTATATTATCCACATTACGCGACAAATTTTTTTAATTCGTACTCACCGGTCGCATATATGCGCTTCATGTTGCCTACTGCTCAGTTGCGAGCCGATGAGTAGGGACAAATTTTTGATCCATACGAAATGCGCCGTATTATCTCGTTGCGTCGTATCGCTCAGATACAGCAGATTAACGTCTGTGTTCTTCTTATTACTGGTGAGACGCAAAGGAACGATACAGCAGCTACCTTTCTCGTTCTTCTTATCCCGAACGGTATACACGTTAATGGATATGTCATTAATACGCTCGAATCTAGTAATTCCGTTTAAACTCATGGGAAACTCGACACTCTCCAGATTCAACACCGTCGAGTAGTGAGGATACTGCGAGCTTCTTTCCGTGTGTTTCTCGACCGGATATAAAGCGGCGACTACCGCCCACGCGAAACACGCGTTATCCGTAGATCGCACGTTAACCACCGCTTTCTTCAACGCGATCTCTCGCGGTATCTCGACGCATAATCCAGCGCGCATAGGATTGTATCTGTTCACGTTCACCGTTAAATTTAGTATTCGCGATAACGCCCATCCGCTATCACGCTCTTGAAACTCCTCCAGCGAAGCTAGAGTAGCGTCGACCACGCGCTTCCCGCACCACTCTCGCAAGTCGGAAAGAGATAGAAGCGGATAATTCTTCGTGGCAATAGTCTTAACATCAATCTTGTCGCCCGAAACGAACTCGCCGATGAACACGGTATTGACCTTGACACTGTTATATCCATCTATAACATTGCGTACTCGATCGAGCACGGTATCTCTAGCGTCCTCGAGAAATCGCAAAGGTTCGATATAATCGAAATTGATAACCGCGCCGGTTAAAACGCGTCTAGAGAAAGCTGTCTCCATTTCAAACCACGAGAATCCCTCGCGCCTCTCTACGCCGCCTCCCACGCTGTCGAGACATCCCGCGCGCTATCGAGAAGATCGCGCTCCTCCATCGTTTCTCGATTTATCACTCGTTGTTCAACGAACGCCAAGATCTTTTATTGATAAACCACATCTCTTCCTCGTCGTAATCCTCGATGTAGAACAAAGCTCTCGTCGCGCAGCCGCCGCACCAATTATTCGACACGTCGAAGACCTCGTCGATAAGATCGCAAGCGGGCACTCTCTCGCTATACACCGATTTTTTTATATGCGTCGATACGCTTCTCACGAATCTCGATCTACGCGCGCAATCCACGCAATATCTCTCGTCCTCCTCGAAATAATTTCCGTTCTCGAATCGGCAACCGAACGTGTAGAAGCAATGCACGACGTGATTCTCTTCCCACGAAAATCTCGAATATTCTCGAACGTACTAATACCTCGAGATCGTCGCGGCATCCTTTTATAACGGGGAAAATAGCGAGGACGCGCCCCGATTAACCAAGCCGGATACTCGCTCTCGGACGCGTCTCGTCACCGGACGCGCGTCGTCGCCGGGAAACGAAAAAGCTCGCCCCGAAACGCGATAAGCGCGCTCGTATCGCCGGAAATCGAAAAAAAACTCGCCCCGAAACGCGATAAGCGCGCTCGTATCGCCGCTAACCGTTCTTCTCACCGTTCGACCGCCCTCCGACGATCCTCCGTCTCCCTCGACGCCGGATACCTGGCGTCCCAGAGAGAGAGAGAAAAGGACAGAGATATGATTAGAAAGAGATAGAGTGATGACCGCGGGGGAAGTGCGGGCCGGGGGGGAGAGCAGGGGGGGTACGTAGGGCAAATCGGGAAGCGCGACCCCCGATCGAGCCGACCGCCATCTTCCGGGCAATCTTGGCGACTCGTACCCGCTCCCTCCCGTGACGTCACGCGCTCCCCTGACCAACCAACCCTTTCACCCCGCTTTTCCCCCGGCCGCGCTTCCCGTCTCGCCCTACGTAGTACCCCCCCTGCTCTCCCCCCGGCCCGCACTTCCTCCCGCGGTCATCTCTCTATCTCTTTCTATTCATATCTCTGTCCTTTTCTCTCTCTCTCTGTCTGTCTCTCTCGCACTCATGGGAAAAATGGGCTATAACCGGCCTTACTATCCTACTTATTTATATACATGTCTGATAACATCAATGGATTAAATATATCTAATTTTTTTCTCCATTCATAAATTCATAAATAGCTGTAAATAATAATGAATTGTCATAAAGATTTTTATAGCAAATGTAAAAAAATATATATACATTATATTACATAAATATATTTATACAATCTGATGCTTGTGTATATATTGATAAACAAGCAAACTTTTTTCTAAAGCAAAAATGTTTAAAATTGTATTCTTACATTATACGTTGAAGTAATTTACTTATTCTGCTAACATGCACATATTTGATAATATTAAAAGCTAAAATATCTACCGATTTTTTTTCGGTTCGTAAACTAATGAATAGCTGTTTTCTATTATATTATATTTTATTAATTTTTGATTTTTTTTATCTTTTCTTATTTCTTTCTTTTTTTTAAATTGTGTTATTAATTTTTTATTGTTCGATTATATAATTATTCTATCTCTCTTTACTATATCTCTATTTTCCCCTATCTTTGGCTTGGATACGATAACTCTGGCGTGGATACGTGAGTATGCGTGGTCGCGTTTTTGTGTGCTCTGCATCTAAAATCTGTTTTCTGCCGTTTTCTGCACTGTCGGGCCTTGGTTTTTGCAGGGACGCTTAAGACTATTACACTTGCTTTCTACATAGTCGGTGGCGGATTGTTTACCTTGAAGTGCTGAGTTTTCACTGCATTTCGATTCTTGGAACTGTCAACGGCTATTCTTTTGGACGTTTCACAACGCGCATGCGTCTCCGGCATGTCGAGACAAGGCAACATAACAAGACAAAGCAGCGCTTCGTCTATCGATGGCGCCGAGGGCAGGAACGTAAACAAACAAGCTGGTCGAGTGTCGTTGTCAGGTGTGTCTGACAGGAGCGTAGCAAGAAGCAGTTGCATCCACCTGTCAAAAATAAATGCTCTAAAAGCTTCGATTAACGAACATAATGATGCTATTGTCAGATTACTACTAACCTCTAAGGAAACGGCTGAAAAACGAATTCAGATCGAGTTTGCTTTTCGATACTGCAAGGAAGCGTTCCTTGAAGTTGCAACAACGCTAACTTGTCTGCTTGAGGAGGAATCAGCAGACAAAACGGAAGTAATCAAAAATGCCGTACGGGACGTATTGGGTGAGATGGAAGCACAAAAAATGTCGTCTGGTCAGGCGAGTACGACGGACTCCTCTGAAACATATGCATCTAAGACAGCAAAGGAGGTGACGAGGGTACATATTGCTGGTGGTCCTTCCTTCGAAGTGCCTACATCGACATCTTTCACAATCATACCTGATAGCGATAATGCATCAAAATTCACGACATCGCAGGACACCAAGGAGACTGTATGCAGAGTAATGCGGCCCTCCGACTGTGCACTTAGGGTCACGAAAGTAACGAACGCGCGTAACAATGGCATTAGAAGAGAGGCTATTTCCCCGGACATTGAAAAATTAAAAGAACACCCGAATCTTGTGCAAGCTGGCCTAAAAGTAATTGAAAATACAAAAGTCAATGTGGTTCAATGGTGGATAGGAGATCTATCGCTTTAGAGACCAGGAAATGTGATCGGACTGGTCTGCGTCCCACAAGTTCTCTGCTTCGAGTACTCCTTAAGAGGCGAGATTTTGATAGGCGAAATCAGCGGCGGTATTTTCCACGTCTTCGCTGGGGACGCCAAGATTCGCTCTAGTCGCGGCAAGGAGATAGGCCGGTCATTCTTGGTTTCCGTGCCGGAATGCCCGGCTATCAGCTTTGGCGGGCTAGCGCTGAATAGAGCCTGAAACCGGTCCTTGCTTCGCTGTTTCCTCTCTGCGTGGGAGTCGCTGGTTGACTGGGCGCCGGATCGTACGTCCTCCTTGGAGGGGCCACTGAATGGTGGCTAGCGGCCGGAGACCACCGGTGAATCCGCACCAATGGGCGACAGTGATCCGTCATTGACCGTGATTGGGGAGCAGGTACCGGCAATCGTCGGGGAGCAGGTCCCAGTGGAAGACGGTGACCGAGCGCCTGATGATGTTGTACGAGCGCCTGAGGCGGATGGCGATCGGGCGCTTAACGCTGATGGCGGCCGGGCGCTGGGTGACACTGGCGACTGGGCGCCGACTGATGGCGGACGAGCGCCGGGTGACGCCGGCGACTTGGCGCCGACTGATGGCGGACGAGCGCCGGAGGCAGATGGTGATCGAGCGCCGAATGCCGATGGCGGCCGGGCGCCGGAGGCGGTTGGCGATCTGGCGCCTAATGGTCGGGAGCTGCTAGTATTTAGCGTGCTCTTCTCCACCTTCCTTTTCTTGACCACCTTGTGGAGTGGCGTCGGACGAGTCCTTCGCCGGATGGCGATTTCGGCTACCGTGGGTAGCGGAACGGTATCTCTATTCCGTGGCGTCGTGGATGGTAGTGCGGCGACTGGCGCCGTATTGCTGACCAACGTTTAAAGCGACTTGCGCTGGAAGGTGGGCGACTGGCGCCAAGAATTTTCTTCGTCTGTCGAGAGTTAGCGTCTAGCGCTTTCTTCTGCCTCTTTTCTCCAACGTCTTAGCGACTTGCGCTTGAAAGTAGGCGACTGGCGCCTATGACTTTCTTCGTGTCTTCGCCTTGCGCCGACTAGCGTCGTCTCCCGCACTACGCGCGGACGGGCGAGCGCTTGCGAGAAACGATAATCTTTCGCAAATATCGCGCTGCCGTAAGTTTGTGGCTGCTGTGGGCCGCCACAGTCAATCCGCGATTAATAATCTATGGCGTACCGTTTGAAATGTTTTCAGATGAAATCAGAAACGAATTAATCGCGCAAAATCTCAACGGCGTTAATAACGATAATTTCAGAGTTATCTATATCTATCAACCAAAGGACAACAGACGCCATACGAGCTGCGTTATAGAATTGACACCTTAGGTGCGCAGGCGTTTGCTCAGAAATGAGCAAATTTATTTGCGCTTTTTTGCTTGCCACTTTGCGGATCACGTCAGAGTCTTGCAGTGTTACAAATGTATGACCTTCGGACACATAGCACAGAATTGCAAAGCGAATCCGACATGTGGTCATTGCTCGGGGCCGCACGAGATGATTGACTGCAACAACAGAGGGCAACCGCCAGTCTGCTGCAAATGCACTCATTTTTCGAAGGGACCTGCGGAAGACATAGCGCACTTGGCTTCAGACGCAAAAAATGTCCTATACTGAGCGGCAGAATTAAGGACAGAATTACCAAGATCAATTATGGATAGCGGGGCTCGTGGATTTGACAAGCTGAACATATGTCATGTGAACTGTCAGTCACTGATGGCGCACTTTGATGAGTTTTGCCACTTCTTCACGAACTCTAAATACCACATTATCTATCTATCCGAAACCTGGCTAAAGCCAGAAATTCCCGACAATATGATTAGGTTGCCGGTATACTCCTTGGTTAGATGTGACAAAGGTGGACGGCAGGGAGGTGGAGTGGCCTTCTATTTTTGTAACTCGCTCAGAGTAGACATCAAAAGGAGATCTACAACTGATGCTCCTTCTAGCAGTGGTCTATCGGCCTCCTAACTGCGGCTATCTGCACGAATTTGAATGCTTCCTTCTTAATCCACAAGTTAAATATCAGCATTCCATGATTTTTGGAAATTTCAATGGGGACATGTCTGTTGACACATACGACAGCATGCAGCTGCACAACTTTGTAACATCCTCCAGTATGTATCTGGTACCTTACAGGTCCACGCACCATCTAAAGAACACTTTCTTAGATCTACGCATTATCGATGACGCTGACAAGCTCAAAAACTATGGACAAATGGCGGTGCCTTTCTTGTCTGCTCACGATCTTATCCATATTACTTACAACATAAATATCAGTAGGCGCTCTCGTAGGCTTGTCATGTGCAGGAATTTCAAAAATTTCAAGGAGCAAGACTTTCTTTCCGAGGTTGGTGAGTGTGATTGGGCTGATTTAATATCTTCTGACAGTATGGATAACGATGTGCGGATTTTCAACGACCGACTATTAAAATGCCTCAACAATCATGCTCCGCTGAAACAAATCTATTTCAAGAATCTTCCTGCTCCATGGCTCACAGTTGAAATCAGGAACGCCATGCATGAGAGAAACACACTAAGACGAATTTGGCGTAGGAATAGAAACATCGCCAGTTACGATAGATTCAAGGCCATGAGAAACCATGCACAGAATCTAATTCGGACAGCCAAAAGAAATCATTATTTGACTATTTTTGGCCAAAAAGATAAGCTCACTCTCATCTGGAGCAAACTCAGACATCTCGGCTTGATCAAAGCCAAAGACTCTGTGGGATGCCTCTCACATTCGGTGCAGGAGTTGAATTCCTATTTTGCTGATATTGGAACACTGCAGACAGGCGTCAGCATGGAGTGGCAGGAAACTCTAGATCTCTCGGAGACGGCTTTTGGCAATGAAAAGTTTTACTTCGGTCACATTGACGTGATCAGAAAGTTTCTTGGCAGAATCAAATCCAATGCCATCGGAGCTAACAGCGTTTCATTACGGCTAATTAGCATGACTCTTCCAATTATAATGCCAATCATCGAGCATCTATTCAACTTTTCGTTGATGTACGGAATCGTCCCTGCAATCTGGAAGACGGCAATAATCACACCGGTACCAAAAACATCATCCATGGTGCAACATTACAAGCCTATTTCCATCCTGCCTTTCCTCTCTAAGGTACTGGAGAGAATAGTATCGGATCAAATACTTGCATACGTGACTGACAATAAGTATTACGGTAAGATTATCGAAAACTAAATATTTTACGAGATATTTTATTTTTTATATCAAAATATGTCAGATTAAAATATAAAATAACTCAAAAAGTACTTAATGAAAAAATACTTTATTATAGTGTTTTGAAAAGCACGCAAGATAAGCTACAAGAATATGTAATAAAAATGAGCGATTCCATTTAAGAAAACATCGATCACATTGACTTGACCTTGAAAAGGTCACTCAAGGTCAAGTCCATATTTTCATCATGTGTCCCCCTCTGAACCATACAACTTTTGTATAAAACATTTTTTTCCATCTTGTATACTTAACGAGATATTTGCGTGCGTTGATTAAAATGACTCACCCTGTATATGTAAACTTGATTTTGAGTAAATTCTCTTAGAGAAAGAGAGAAGGACGGTACGAAATGACCTTCGTCACGTCTCTGCTCGGCTCGGATATCCCAAATTTGTTGATATGCATCATCGCTGCGAGCGACGTCGGTCGATCAATTGATTAGTTTTATCGAGACATCGTTTAATTTATAATGCCGGCTTCGCGAAGTTCCTCGATGATCGATAGGATCTCGTTATCGTGGCCGTTGTGGCCCGTTTGGTACGAAGCATCGAGCAATCGTAGACGATCCACCAGCTCGTTGAGATTGTCCCAGTGCACGTAGTCGATCTTGTTGTCGGTTAGCGTTATTTCGCGAGGCACGAATATCCTTTTCCAGATTTTTTTCTCTTGGGTTCGATCGGTATCAACTTTGCGATTATTTCTTTGTACTTGTAAGTAAATTCTCTTAGAGAAAGAGAGAAGGACGGTACGAAATGACCTTCGTCACGTCTCTGCTCGGCTCGGATATCCCAAATTTGTTGATATGCATCATCGATGCGAGCGACGTCGGTCGATCAATTGATTAGTTTTATCGAGACATCGTTTAATTTATAATGCCGGCTTCGCGAAGTTCCTCGATGATCGATAGGATCTCGTTATCGTGGCCGTTGTGGCCCGTTTGGTACGAAGCATCGAGCAATCGTAGACGATCCACCAGCTCGTTGAGATTGTCCCAGTGCACGTAGTCGATCTTGTTGTCGGTTAGCGTTATTTCGCGAGGCACGAATATCCTTTTCCAGATTTTTTTCTCTTGGGTTCGATCGGTATCAACTTTGCGATTATTTCTTTGTACTTGTATCCCCTGTTCCTCAGTAATCGACCGTGCGCATCATGATTGCGTTTATGCGCGCTCGTCGTCAAGAGCATGCTCTTGTACGTTTGCTTATCATTCTCCGTATAAATGACGTCATCGGGGATTCTCTTGAAGATCAACTTGTAAAGACCATGTGTGTTGGCGCATCGTACACCGTCGATAATTATGCTATCCGCGTTGTCCGCATCAAAACGTTTATTACCGAACATTACATTCCATCCTTGTCGAGATAAACACCATACACGTTGTCTATACACGCTCTCTCCATCGCCGGTCAGGACAGGCCAGATGTACCTTTGGCCCAGTGGACCTAACTGATCTCGCAACGTTTCTCGATCCTCCAGCGTTTGCAATTGATTTCGAACGGACGTCACGAGCGAGTCGTTCGTGGTTTCGAAAACATCCTTGCGAGCGAGTAATTCGGGCATCGTAGGTTGTACGGTTCTCACCGTCGCGGACGGTGTAGAGATTATCGGCGGTATATCCAGTGGAGCGTCCGATCGTTTTGATTTATGCGGTGTCGATGAGCGATCCGACCAGACATCAGATCGTTTTCTTTTTTTCAGTGTCGCATCCTCCTCCTCACGCTTCTAGAAGGATAACGCTTCGATCCCCGCATCGACGTTACTCCCTGGTTCGTTCTTCACCGCGATCGAGCTAGAGTTATCGACGATCTTTTGTAGCGGCCCGAATAGAGGTCTAAAGTGCCTGTCCAACACGATATTCTCCTCGATCTTACCGGTCTTCAAAGCGCGATGTTTCTTGCGAATCGATTAACTCGTTTTCACAATTTCCCTCGCAATCTTTCTGCGCTCACGAATATCCTCGCTCCTATAGATCGCAACTATCGTGGGAAAGCAAAATGTCGATCTCTCTCTCTCTCACGTTTCACCCCAACGAGGTATCGGCAACGACTAACCGCTTTGCGATATCGTGAAGACGTTAAATCTTTTTCTGTATCGACCATCGTTGAACGAGCTGTCCTTGTCTATCATTACGAATCCGTACTTGCGCTGCCAACAATCGCGACACAACGCGCAAAATTCATCGTACGACATATCGGCATTCATGTGATCGTTTTACATGTGTTTCAGGTTGGTACCATCCTGTTTGAACAGAATCAGCAGGTTCGCGTTGTCGCGTAATAGATGTTTAAGTATTCTCGCGCACGTCTGACAGAGATAAAAGCAGTCAACTCTCGAGTGCCGGCCCATTGAGAAGTACTCTCACACTGCATCTTGCTTATCGCATGCCACGTCATCGAACACGAAGATCGAGTTTGGACGCGCCTCGCTCGGCGGAATGACATCACTGTTGTTGGAGAACGTGAAGTAACCGATTTCGTCGATCAATGTCAACAAATCGATATTTTGGCTGTTGCAACGACTTCGAGTACACGTACATGTTCTCGAAACATACACCGTGCGGACTTCCCAGTAGGCTTCTCAGAACGTTAGTTTTACCGCAATTCGAGGGGCCGCAAACGATCGCGCGTATAGTAGTCGGTAACATCGTACCGTGTCTGCGCATCTCCACGTTGTCCCCCATCGATCGTAATCTGTCGTCGCAATTCGTCACGCATATCGTCAAAGGTTGTCGCACGAATCTCATTTTCACACTGCCGACTGAGAGAGATGC
Source organism: Formica exsecta (assembly GCF_003651465.1). Classification (NCBI taxonomy): domain Eukaryota; kingdom Metazoa; phylum Arthropoda; class Insecta; order Hymenoptera; family Formicidae; genus Formica; species Formica exsecta. Next base: position 6,514 of record NW_021849793.1, on the reverse strand, counting down.
GGAATGAATCGAACGCCTATTTATAGGTGTGCGGAACCGCGAATCGCTGAGTAGCAAAAATGTTCATCCTGCTATCGAGACCTTCCGACATTTGCGATTTTAGCGCCGAACAGTTACAATTTGTGCCGAAAGCCGTTCTGCTGCGAATGTGCGGCGATCACGTCCACTATCTGTGGGACAAGCTTCTGGAACATATAAAGGCGGATTTGGAAGTTCAACAATATCGTCGCTGTTACGAACATTACAATCAACCGTTGGAGCGAACGCACATCGACGGCCCAGCACCGTTGATAAAAGATTGCAGCGAAAATCAACGAAAATAGATAAAGACCTATTAAATCGCGCGATAAACGCCCTTCCTTTCGAGTTACATATCCCCGGCTATCAGTTTTGCTGCCCGGGAACTCATTTGGAAAAATGATTGGCGAAAGGCGATCAGGGTATAAATCCATTGGACGCGGCGTGCCACGAGCACAATATTGCGTATTCTCGGAGCACCGATCTCACCGAGAGACACGCGGCTGACAGGATACTCGCCAAGAGAGCGCGAAGACGCATCGTCGCGAAAGATTCCACTCTGGGTGAAAGAGCCGTCGCCACAGCTGTCTGGGCAACGATAAAAGCCAAGACAAAGATCGGTATGGATATGAAGACGAAGACGAAGACATAGATGAGGACGATGACTACGAGGAAAAGGCCGATGAAAAAACGAATACTTCCGACAGCGAAACGAGGCGGTGTATTGCCGATTCTACCGATGTTGGGCGCGCTTGTATCCTTGATCGGTGGAGCGGCTGGCGTGGCAAAGGCGGTGAACGACAGCAAAGCCGCGCGGCGTCAGCTGGAGGAGCTGCAACGTCACAATCGCGCGATGGAAGATCATGGACTTTATCTCGTTCCGTACAAATATGGACAGGGACTGTATCTCGGTCCGTACAAACGGGATCGTCCCGATTGCACACATTACCGATCTGACACGACAATATTTCGGACACAGTCTCGATCGGACACAGGCCCGAGCGGACACAGGCCCGATCGGACACAGGCCCGATCGGACACAGACTCGATCGGATTATATTAATTATATTTGTAATAATTATACTTGAAGGTTTACATGTATGTACTGTCTCACATAATGCATATACATATATTGAAATATGGAATTATCAGAAATATTAGAAGAAAGATATTTATATATTTGTATATCGGTGTATTTCGTATAGTATGCTGTACGTAAATAATGAAGAATTGTATCGTATTCTTTCGCACTTAAAATTTCACGTATGTCACGGCATCGTATGATTTCAAGTGCGAAAAAGTACTGTACAATTCTTCATTATTCACTATACGAAATACACCGATATACAAATGTATAAATATCTCTATTCTAATATTTCTAATAATTCCATATTTCAACATATGTATATGCATTATGTGAGACAGTACATACATGTAAATCATCAAATATAATTATTACATATATAATTATCATATTGATATAAAATTATTTCTCTGAAAAATAAAATGTTCATGTATACACTCCAATGTAATTGTAAACTTGATAAATTGGTTAAGAACAAAATGTTATAATATTTTTTTTGTGATGCAGATAATATGCATATATAATATGTGTTATAATATATATATTACAATATGCCACATTTGGATATAATATGCCAAAGCACTGTCTTTGCTGATGTATTCACTCACTGTATAGCGATACAAATGTTTACTCAATCTTCTAACACATCAGCAGTATAAAATCATTATTGCTTCAACAGACACTGCAAGTTAATGAATGAGCGTTGATCATTCCATTACAGATCACAAGATTCTATTAGCGGAGACTATAATATTGAACTCTCGCTTGAAAGATTGTGACGGCGGTCGGATATCGAGAAATCTCGATCTGGCAGCGAACTCGCTGTCCCTATTCCGCACGCGGAGTAAGGATGACCGGTCGGAGTCGAGAAAGCTCGACGGGGTGGCGAACTCGCCAACCAACGGTCCGTCTGGTCGGAGTGGTCGGATGGTAGACCGCTTGCTCGAGAATCCTCAAGGAGAGCGGCGAACACTTCGCTCTTTATCTATACGGTCGGAAGGGTTAAGAGGAAGCGCAAGCGATGCGGAAGCCGAGAATGATCGGCGGAGGCTGCGAACTCGTCAACCCCACGTTCCGTCGTGTTTGCGTGTTTGTCAGGATCGGTTTCGGAATATCTCGTGCGTACAGCTCGAGCTGGATCAGGTACCGGTCTGGTGCCAGGATGTAAAAATGCTGCCGTTTTATACCCGAGCGTCTAACGGTAACCGCGTTGTTCGCCCCAGGGTGGGGATAACGACGCGTTGTTTTCGGCGGGTAATTAATACGGTAAACGCGTCGTTTCCCCTCGGCGGGAGAAACGACGCGGCGTTTACGGCGGGTGACGCTCGGGCTCTTCCGGCAGCACTCGGCTGTGCTCGGTTTTCCGGAGCTTTCCGTAACGGCGACCGTATAACGGCCGTACGGTTGTTATGAAACGTTTAAAATAGGGTGATAAGCGCCTCTGCCACTGCCCGGCTGGTGTTCGTCGGGCGGCAGACTTCCGGCTGGGCTACGTGCCAGGTAACGAAGGGGGGTGCATCGTTACAAGATTCTCGTGCTTTGTAAATGGATTCCCTCCAGACATTCGATGCAAGCTGAATCCCTGGTTTGCAAATTAGTGCCGATCTATTACTTTCGCCTGCTTAAAATGAAAATAAATATGATATAATATAAATAGATAGTGTGACATTAAGATCTCGTTTGTAAAGCAATGTTATCAGCATAATTGTCATCATCACAATACAGTCTTCCTTTAGGTTGAATGAACAGAAAACACAATACTTAAAAACATTACCTCATACTGTAGTCGCACAATAGTTATCCCAGCACGCGTAGATCCAAAAATGCATCATTTCTAGCGTAAAGACCTCACTGTAAATAAAAGAAATCGATTAATAATTTGAAAATTATTAGGCCTATATTGCATATATGTACTCTTATATTATAAACTATGAAGATATAACAGAAAATACTCGTTTCTAATTGTAATGTCTTATCACTTATATTTAAGAACTTGTCCCACATTACTAAAGTACCCAAGCTCTATCATATTAGCAAAGAATAATTACCCAATGTCATTTCGTACGAAGAGCAAAATCTCGTAAACTTACAAATATTTTTGATACTGAAAACACATAATGAGATATTAAAACATACGTGAGGTTAAGATATCTGTCATGTGTGCAGTAAGCAATATAGAAAAACACCCTATTAGAATATCTTTATTTATATATGGTTTTTTTTTATGTATATCTGTGTTTTATGTATGATAGTCCGTAAACAATTAATAATTGTACGGTACTCTTTTGCACGTAAAATCTCGCGATGCCGTGACATATGTGGAATTTTAATTTCGAAAGAGTACAATTATTAATTAGTTTGCGGATAGCATATAACAGGAAAAACAAAGATATAAAAAAAATAAACCCATATATAAATAATAAAAATATTTTAACAGAGCGTTTTTCTACATTGCTTACTGTAAGAATATATGTATTATGAACACCCGTTAGTAATATAAAAGACGACCAGTTAGGATTCGAGATATCGATAGTTAGAACTGGCGAATTAGGAAGTTCCACCGCTAATCCACTACTACTCTATAATTATGCAAAGTTTCAGATTTTTTTAAATTTTCGCGTTGTCGAAGGTTCTTTGTAAGTATTTCGCATTTGCGACGCCGGACGGCCAATTTGAATATACTCGACTTCCATTCGGATATAGCGAGGCACCGGCCAAATTCCAGAAGCGTCTTGTTTACATACTCCAACGACTAATACGCGCCGATAAGGTCAATGTGTATATCGACGATATTATTAGGTGTATAACTTTGCTTCCGCCGTTTTCCTATAGATGGCTTTAGCGGTAAGTAGTGGTCGAAATAAATAGATAAAAAAAACGGCGGAAGCAGAGTTGTACACCTAATATGATCGCCACTGAAACAGTAGCCTCAAATCTAGAAGTTCTAAGAGAAGTACTGTATGAATTGAAGCGCTACAATCTAAAATTAAATCTTAACAAGTGTCAATTTTTGAAAAACAGAATAGAGTATCTAGGATATATATTATATACGAATGAAATTACTATTAGCGCGCGTCATGTCGAAGCAATTAAAAATTTCCCGCAATCTCGAAATGTTCTTGAGATCTAGCGATTTCTGGGATTAGCAAATTACTTTCGTAAATTTATTAAAGGCTATACTGCTAAAGCTAAACCATTGTACAATTTATTAAAAAGATCAGTTCAATTCGATTTTAATACAGACTGCGTAAAATCGTTAGACGCGTTGAAAAGTGAATTAATATCAAGCCCGACTTTGGCTATTTATAACCCGCAGAAACGCAACTCCACACAGATGCAAGTTCTCAAGGGTTAGGCGCAATACTCTTGCAGAAACAGAGCGACAATAATTGGGCACCTATCGCGTACTATAGTCAAGCTACGAACCAAGCAGAGAAAAATTACCATAGTTTTGAACTGGAAATGTTAGCAATAGTTTGCGCCATAGAACGCTTTCACATTTATTTGTACGGAATAGAATTCACAGTCGTAACGGATTGCAATTCTCTGGTATATGCCATAAATAAAGCGAATCTCAATCCTAGAATAGCGCGCTGGACTTTAAGCCTACAAAATTATAAATTCAAAACAATACATAGAGCTGGTCAGCGAATGATGCACGTCGACGCTCTTAGCCGCCAAATAGCTTACGTAGATTCGTTGCCGCTCGAAAGAGAGTTAGAATGTAAACAACTCCAGGATGAACAGTTGAAAAATATAGCGCAACAATTAGAATATTCAGATAACGATAAATTCGAGTTAATAGAAGGACTAATCTACAGAAAGGCGGCCGACCGTCCACGTTTTGTCGTACCAGACTCCATGATAAATAACATTATAAGAATTTACCAAAACGAAATGGCGCATTGCGGCTTCGAAAAAACGTACCAAGGCGTCCATATCTCTTATTGGTTCCCGTCAATAAGAAAAAGAATTTACGACTACATAGACAATTGCATTATATGTCTTAGTGCTAATTCTTCTCACCGCTCGCGAGAGGGAGAAATGCAAATTAGTACACAATCAACTAATCCGTTCGAGATCTTACACATTGATCATTTTGGCCCACTGCAACAGACAGAAGATTGTCTGAAACATATTCTGGTTTTGGTAGATTCATTCACAAGATTCACATGGCTTTTTCCCACAAAATTAACAGGATCGAAAGAGGTGATCAATCACTTAAAACCATTATTTAACGTTTTCGGTTATCCTAGAAAAATTGTATCCGACAGAGAGACAGCTTTCGCGTCAAATGAATTTACTCACTTCTTGAAATCATTACAAATTAAACACCGTCAAGTGGCTGTTGCGGCCCCATGGGCTAATGGTCTCGTGGAAAGAGTAAATAGATTCCTCAAATCTTCACTTAAAAAATTAGTTGAAACACCAAGCGATTGGAACACGAAATTAGATGGAGCGCAATATGCTATTAATAACACTAGACACTCAGCGATTAAAAATACTCCAAACAAATTACTCTTAGGATTCGACAATAGAAATAATTCAGACAGAAATTTTATAGAACTGATTAGACAATTAGCGGATATAGATAATAATGCGGATCGAGAATCGAATTATAAAAAAGTCGAGGAAGCAGCTAATCTATTACGTGAATATAATAAACGATATTACGACAGTAAGCACGCGAAACCAAGGGAATATAAAGACAACGAATACGTAATGATTAAGGATCTTCATATAAAACCTGTTCAAAGCGCGAAATTAAAACCTAATTACAAAGGCCCATATATGATAACAAAAATATTAGACAAAAATAGATATGTCGTTCAAGACATTCCCGGATTCAACGTATCCTCTAAACATTATAACTCGATTCTCTCACCAGATAAATTAAAACCGTGGGTGAAATATATACCACCAAAATTAACATAAGCTCAAAATTCGACGAACCAGAATCTGTTATATTGTTGTGCTCCTCGGTGGAGGCACGGGGTTTTTCTGGGATCGTTGGCCACTAAGAGCTAGGGAGCTCAGGATCGAGCAGGGTCGTCTCGCCGTTTCAACAATTATGTAGTTTTAGTAGAAATAAAGTCATTTATTCAGATACATCGGTTTTAAATCTTCTTGTCTTCGAGTCTTCAACTCGGCTTATCGTGGTATAGAATTGCTTCGCGTGCCTGATATCGCGGCTGCCGTCGCGAGATCAGCTGGGACATTCTTTATTATTAAACCGTTTACGTTTGTCTGTCTCGTGGTTGCTATTGTTAATCTATTCGCACTATATAATTGTATGATTATAACTGCTTCGTGTGATTTTATGATTAGGACTACCTGGCGCTCGTTCGAGGTGGGTAGTTTTATCAGCTCCTGTTCGATTAGTTTTCGGAGGGGATAGTTTAGCGACAGGGC
>NW_021849792.1:0-229 GCF_003651465.1 Formica exsecta | reverse complement strand
CGTTCCTCGAGCTGTTTGATAAATTCTTCGCATCGCTGCGCGCACGCGAAATACTCGCCCAAGGTAGCGACTTGATGCGATAGCTCTAACAGGTCGCATTCGGTTTGCTCGGTGTTTTCCATGTTTTTTTATTATTATTTTTCACACTTTTTATGACAATGTTTTTTTGATGATCTGATACATTGGAAGTCTGCAATTGGAGCAGGACCGGCCACTTATCGCGTCGTAT
>NW_021849791.1:0-461 GCF_003651465.1 Formica exsecta | reverse complement strand
GGATATAAGGCGGATCCTCTGCGGAGAAATCGTATATTTGTTTTTGACAACTGAGTTTCAATTGCAGAAGCACCGATTCAATAATTGATTGTGACTCATGATAACAGCAAATCCGACTTCACACTACATAAAATCAATTTACTTTCCATCTGCGAAATGATAAAATTTTTTATTAAAAGGGATTATTTTTACCTATGGATTGACTATGATAAATTCCAATTCAATTTCATTAAAACAGGTTTAATTATAACTTTATGAAATCGTATAATTTCGGATTGAGGTGGAGATATATCATCCAACATTAATCTCGCCTGAAGCGTACTTAATTCGATTTGACTATTTTCAATCGGTTTTAATACCGCATTTCCGGTGCAGAAATCCCGATCGATTCGGATTACATCTTTTTTAATCCGTTGTAATCGACCATTTTCGGCAGGGATTGTAATTATTTTTATCAGTTC
>NW_021849790.1:0-698 GCF_003651465.1 Formica exsecta | reverse complement strand
CTGAAAATAAATTTAAATTTTATATTATTTGTATTTTATTTTTTTATTTATCTTCCCAATATTTGAATAATCTTAGCATTTTTTAAATTCCTAATAAGCATTTAATTCCTTAAGAATCGTATATTAAGATAGTCCTAATAATCCTACTTTTGTTGGCTAAGCCAGCGGGAATCAGGGATCACCGATATTTTGGGGAACGTGTCCTAATCGCGTGCTCTACTCGCGTGCCCTACTCGCGTGTCCTACTCGCGTGCCCTATTCGCGTGTCCTACTTGTGTATCGTACTCGTGTATCCTACTCCCGTGCCCTACTCGCGTGCCCTAATAAAATGCACCGCATGTTGCTTCCGTTGGGCCAGTTGGACCTAGCGTGCTCTACTCGCGTGCCCTACTCGCGTGTCCTACTCGCGTGCCCTACTTGTGTATTGCATCGTGTATCCTACTTCCGTGCCCTATTTGCGTGCCCTAATAAAATCCACCGCATGTTGCTTCCGTTGGGCCAGTTGGACCTACCTTTCGTTGATCCTGGCCATATTCATTCTGGCTACATTTAGTTAGAGATGTAGCTTTGACCTCTATCGGAGATCAATGAAGGAAAAAATTCCTTCCGTTGCCGGCTAATTATTATTGCCAGTGCATGAGCATAATTTTATACTCGTTTATGGTCGTGAGAAATTACGACAGTTTGTCATGCATCAT
>NW_021849789.1:0-352 GCF_003651465.1 Formica exsecta | reverse complement strand
TAATATTTTTAAATGTGCAGTTTTAATATTATATATAACATTATATATAATATTATATATAACATTAAAATGAGAGTAGTATGACATTGTAAATAATAATGGTCTAACGTTTTCCTTATATGTATTTTTCTTATGGTTTATTATAATATTTTCCAATACTAGTAAACAATATTATAACCTTAACAAAATTGATTAAAATTTTAAAAATTGATAATTCAAAGAAAGGTATGTAGCAATGCGGTTTTTATACACAATGATCGTGTTTTCTACATTTTGTAAAGTATTTTTTATATTAAAAATAAAAATAAATTAGAATTGTTTAAATGATAAGAAAAAGTGAGGATATTGAATG
>NW_021849788.1:0-271 GCF_003651465.1 Formica exsecta | reverse complement strand
TATTAAAAGAAAAAAATTACATTTAATTAAAAATATTACATAATTATATTTTTAATACATCAAAAAATTGAGTATTCTTTGATTTATTCGAATATAGGTAATTATTCAGTTTAGGGTCCTCACCTCAAATATTGATGAAATTATGCTCATTCGATGCGTTTTTGCATAAAACGAAAGAATATAGCAGAAAAAAGCGTCGCTCTGCCCCGCAAAGCAAGATATTAACAGTTAAAGTTAACGATTATTTAGGTTACAAAACGTGTCATACAAT
>NW_021849787.1:0-259 GCF_003651465.1 Formica exsecta | reverse complement strand
TCGTAGATATTCTAGTGAATTTCCCCAATTTTGTAATTTTCACATTGTTTTTGCTGTGTTTCGACTCCCCACCTGAGTGCACCCGATATTATAGTATACGTGACATATACTATATATCGGGTGCACCCGGGTGAGGAATCGGAACACAGCCGAACGCGGCCATTGATTGGCTAGCCCGTCGTTTCTTGTCCACGCATAAGGCCCGGTCTACATAGAGCCCGTTCTACATTAATCGCATGTCGCCAGTCGCAAGCAAATC
>NW_021849786.1:565-773 GCF_003651465.1 Formica exsecta | reverse complement strand
CCAATCGTGCGGTGTCCAATCGTGCAGTGTCCAATGATGCGGTGTGTAATCGAGCAGTGTCCAATCGTACGTTGTCCAATCGTGCAGTGTCCAATCGTGCAGAGTGCGTATCCAATCGTGCGGTGTCCAATCGTGCAGTGTCCAATCGAGCGGTGTCCAATCGTTCCGTGTCCGCACGGGTGTCACCCAAATTGAGGAACAACGCTTC
>NW_021849786.1:0-169 GCF_003651465.1 Formica exsecta | reverse complement strand
AGTGTACGTGTCCCATTGTGCGGTGTCCAATCGTGCGGTGTCCGATAATTCTGTGTCCCATCGTGCAGTGTCCTATCGTTCCGTGTCCCGTACTGCGTGTCCCATCGAGCGGTGTCCTATTGTACCGTGTCCGAACGGGTGTCACCAAAATTGAGAAAAAACGCTCCTC
>NW_021849785.1:0-1413 GCF_003651465.1 Formica exsecta | reverse complement strand
CTCTCGCGCTCACTCACGCCCGAAATGAATACGCACTCGTAAGTATAAGAATTTTAATAACAAGAACACGTAAAGGAGAATATTGTACAATAAGACAACTCGAATTAGTCGCGGATAGCCAGCCGTCGGAGGAAACGTCCTCACGGCACGACAGCACAGGACCAAATCTCCCATGGCGTCCGGGAAACATCCGATCGCGAGACTCAAGATGGCCGATCTTCCCCAAGATGTCCGACGTTGTTTAACAACAACGCTTAGCAACGTTCTCCCGGAGACGAATACAGCAGATTTATGAATAACCGCCTTAGACGACCCGCAGGCACGCAACAGTATACATATATAACGCTACATAAATTACAATAATGTAAACTGATAATGTTGTTGTGGCAACACTACTCCCCCTCTTCAAAATTGTCGTCCCGACAATCAATGAGGGCTCTTCCAAATTAAATGGGTTGATCGTTGTCCTCTTCTTCCAAGGCGTTGACTCCAGGGTGCCTTAATGACTTCCTGCTCTACCCTGAGCTGCTGCTACAGGTTACCGAGCGCCATTATTTATCGGCCCCAATCACACACCCTCCAGGAATATACAGGATACTGTCATCGAACCCGTTTGACAAGAACATCCAACGTCGACTCCAGGGCACAAAAACGGTTTCCTGCTCTACCCTGAGCTGCTGCTGCAGGTTACCGAGCACCGTTAAAATCCAGAACCCAATCGACTTTGATACATCCTGAAACTACAGTAGCCGTCCCCCGTAGTTCGCCTTATTCTCGGAAATACTCGAAGCTGCTGCATCTCCGCATCTCAAAAGGGAGCGAATCTTCGGACAAGAGGGGGGTATCTACCATGGTCCCGACATCCTCAAAGGAGGACTCCTCAAGCGCCTGCTTCGGCATTTGCCCTAAGACCCGACGGGAAAACCATGGCTCAAAAACCGCGGGTGAGGCAGTCTTTTATCAAAATAATGTCCAGACGGAGAAGCTTTGGCCGTATCTGATCTCTTTGAGCAGAACTTTTCCCGGAACAAAAAGTTTTCGCTGGAAAATAAAACGTATTATACGCAGTATATATGAATTAATAAAAGCTTGATAAAATAAAAATATCAACATCCCCCCTCTCCGGGCATAAATATTTCTCGAATTGGGCTTTGACCTAAACTAGTTCCCTACATTCCTGTCTATAAAAGGAGCTAACCTATCCGCATGAACTACTTTTTTCCTATGTTTAGATGTTTTCTGAATACAGTACACTACATCATTGAGTTTTTTAACTATGAAGAAAGGTCCTTCCCAACTGCTTTGCAACTTCGGAGCTTTGCCTTTAACTCTTCGGGGATTATAAAACCAGAATTTCTGTCCCTCCTAAAATAGAAGTTTTCTAGTTCGACGATCGTACCAATTCTTCACTCG
>NW_021849784.1:0-1095 GCF_003651465.1 Formica exsecta | reverse complement strand
TGTTTCAAAATGAAAATTAAAGGGCAAGACTTGTACTTTACGGTATTTTGTTTAGTTTTTGTCGGTAAAATTTTTAATCTTATTCTTTGTGTTTACGCAAAAATACTTATTATATATTCGTGTATACAGTTAATTAAAATCTTAAAGATGAAGTACTAGTATCGCTGATTATATTAAAGTTCAATCGCGGATCTATTCTTAAAGTAACCGCCGGTCAGTTCTAGAAAGTTACTTCTGCCCAGTTGCCTAGTTCTAAATAAAGCCTTCTGATTGGTCGGTCCAAGGAACCTACAATTTCTTGCGCAATCGGTTATTACTATTAAAAAAACTAAAATATAGTTAATTTCTAAGTAAAATAACCATATGGAAATAGAACAATAACCAATTAGTAAAATTGATTAATAATGGAAATGAAGGCAAATGGTTAAATAATTGTTCAATATTCCATAGGCATAATGCAGAAATAGATGCGGTATTTAATTATTAGTTGAAATATGGTTTTGAAAAATGACGGGACGTCACAGTATACTTTGCGCATGCGGACTACAATTATAAAATAAACTTATTTTGAACGTAATTAAAAAATTTATCAGTTCACAAACGCAACATTGGTATATTTGTAAATCACAAACGATTTACTGTTGATTACAATTATCAGTTATCACAAAATCTGTTTATTACTAAAAAGTATCAGTTAACATCATAACTAAACTAAAATTGTTAATTACAAAAAACCTAATGTCACAAACATTAAAAACAGACTCACAATCAATCACAAACAATTTGCAAACGTAATACACTCAGAAAAGTTAAAAATACTTATGTTTAATAATTTCTGCCGGCTACCCTGCCGAAAAAGGTTGATTAAAACGGATTAAAAAAAATGTAATCCAAATCGATCGGGATTTCTGCACCGAAAATGTGGTATTAAAACCGATTGAAAATAGTCAAATCGAATTTAGTACCCTTTAGGCGAGTTAATGTTGGGTGATATACATCCACTTCAATCCGAAAATTATATGATTTCATAAGTTGTAATTAAACCTGTTATAATGCAATTGAATTGGAATTTACCATAGTCAATCCATAGGTAAA
>NW_021849783.1:3386-11338 GCF_003651465.1 Formica exsecta | reverse complement strand
TTATGTCCTTTTCGAATCCATCTTCATTATCAGAACCCATCTCTGATTCTACTTCATTTCTTTGAATGTCTTCTTCCTCTTCGTCCTCTTGGTTATTACCGTCATCCTGATTATTACTGTCAATGATAGGGGCTCCGCGATGATGGAATAATTTCTTGGGACGTCCCCGTTTTCCAGTCCAGACTATCTTTGGTCTTTCTAGAGCTCTGCATGATTCTTCATGTACTTGTTCATCAACTGTTTCCAGTTTTTCTATGTTATCATTTGGAATATCCACACAATCTTCATCCGATGATTTTGTATTCTCATTGTCCAATATGTAAATTGATGACGTTTTATTAGGCGTAATTTTATCATCTGATTGATAATCATCCTTAATATTTTTATAATAAAAATTTTCTAATACCTTAGCATCTCGGGACACAATGACTTTTCGCGCATTTGGAATCCACTCTCGATATGCCTTGGATCTATCTGAATAGCCGATAAATATGCCAATCTTCGATCTTGGATCAAATTTCTTCTTTCGTGGATCTTTATTTAAGATATGTGCTCTCATTCCAAAAGTCCGCAGATGTTTTAGATTAGGTAATCTTCCTGTCCATAATTCGAATGGAGTTTTTCCGTTTAAACTCTTTGTTGGACATCTATTTCTTAAATAGTTAGCAGTCGATACAGCTGCTGCCCAAAATCCTGTAGATAAACCAGCTTGCAAAAGCATGCATCTGGAAATTTCTATAAGAGTACGATTCTTCCGTTCTGCTACCCCGTTCTGTTCTGGTGTATGAGGTACGGTAAGGCGTCTCTGGATTCCTGCAGCCTTTAGGAATGTTTCAAATTTTTCATTACAATATTCCCGTCCATTGTCGGTCTGTAAACATGTTATTTTGAAACCTGTACGCTTTTCCACGTAATTTTTAAAATCTTTAAATGCCTGGGATACTTCATCTTTTCCTTTTAAGAAATAAATTTCAGTCCATCGAGAATAATCGTCAATAAAAGATACTATGTATTTAGATCCTCCTAATGATTCGATACTCATAGGACCACATACATCTGAATAAATGATTTCTAGTAAATTTGAATATCTTTGCTTACCTCCTCTTTCGAATGGTGTAGATGTTAATTTACCTTGAAGGCATACTTCACATATAGGCATTTTTGAATCTTCTTTGATGGATATCCCAGTTGCTCTTTTACTCTTCATAAGATCCATCAAATCTCTTGCATTTAAATGGCCTAATCTTTCATGCCATAATTTAAATTTAAAATTGTCATCCTTTTGACAGTTAACATTTTTTGCTATTTCTTCCTTTTCTTGTATATAATAAAGATTGCGAACACGTTGAGCCTTTAGTTTAACTTCTCCGTCTCTTCCTATTATAACTGCTTCATTCTTTCCGAAAATTACTTTATTACCTTTTTCTGTAATTCTTGCAACAGATATTAAATTGGCCCTTAGATCCGGAACATACAGGGTGTCCCATTTTAAAAGTTCCACCTTTATAACTTTTCAGGATCAACGTTTGAAGAAAAACAACTCGGATAAAAGTTGTATGGTATCAAGGGGGAATCATGTGAAAGTGAACTTTTTTTTTTAAGTGAAGGCGCGTCATCTTCATTTTTTAAAGTATTTTTTCATTAAGTACTTTTTGAGTTATTTTATATTTTAATCTGACATATTTTGATATAAAAAATAAAATATCTCGTAAAATATTTAGTTTTCGATAATCTTACCGTAATCTCTTCTACATCCTTCCTGTTTGACAGTATCGACGCGTATATTTTGTACAGCGTCGACGTCAACGTGACTCCCCTGTACTCCTCCACCCTTACACCCACCCCCTTTTTCACAATCGGCACAATAACCCCCTCGTTCCAATCTCCTATCCATCCCTCCCCCTTCCATATCCTATCACAGATCCTCCAAACCCATTCCTCTACCCCTTCTCCCCCGTATTTCCATACTTCTGATGTAATCCCGTCCATCCCTGCCGCCTTCCCATCCCTTAATCCCTTGAGCACTACCTTTACTTCCTCCCTACTCACTCCTTCCTCTCCCTCCCCATTCAACCCTCTCCTTCTTCCCCTCACAACCCTACCATCCACCCCCCCTAATAAACCTCTAAAGTAGCCGTCCCACTCTTCCATTCTTATTCCTCCATTCACCCTTTTTTTCCTTTTTCTGTCCTTGCCTACCACCTCCCATACTTGCCCCTCCGTTTTTACCTGTCGCATCTCCCTCTCCCACCTTTCATTCTCCTCTCTTTTCTTTGCTTCCAATATCTCCTTGTATCTCACCTTCTCCTCCCTGTACGCCTTCCCTTCCCCTTCCCCCTCCCTCCATTTCCTAAACTCCCTCTTTACCCTCCTCTTCCCCTCCTCACGTTCTTCATCCCACCACTCCCTTCCTGCCCTCCCTTGTTCTAATTTACCCCCTTTCTCCAGTATTCCCTGGATCCGTTTTCTCATTTCACTCCACTCCTCCTCCACTCCCTTAGCGCTCCCCTCCACCTCCCCCAACATTTCCCTAAATTCCTTCCTGCCCTCCATGGACCAAACCCATCTTTTTACTCTCCTTCTTCCTCTCCTTATTATCCTTTCCTTTCCCGCCTTAATTCAGACTACTAGTGGATGGTGATCAGAATCTATGTTGTCCCCTATCTCCATTCTCTCTATCCTCTCCTTCACCTCTATATTTCCCAATACATAATCTATTACCGACTTCCCCTTCCCCCCGTATACGTCCATTCCCCCTCTCTGTCCCCCCTCATTCCCCCATTAAAGATTTCCCATCCCACTTCCTCCACTCTTCCCAGCAACACCCTCCCCTCCCTATTTACCTTTTTGTCCTTCGATCGTCTACCTTCCCCTCCTCCCTCCCCATCCTCTTCCACCACTCTACCTCCTCTTTCCCCCGTCCTGGCATTAAAATCTCCTCCTATCAATGTTCTGTATTCCGTCTCTTTCTCGTCCATCCATCCTCTCATCATATCCATTTTCCTATCCAAATCTCCGTTCACATACATCCCCACTATCCTCCACCTTTCTCTATCTAAGCCTATCTCCGCCGCTACTATTCCCTCCATCCCTTCTCTTATCATTACTGATTCTACCTCGATTCCAATTCTTATTCCCACTAGCATCCCTTTCATAGCTCTTCCTCTTTTATTTTTCCTCCTCGCCACCTGCACCTCCCATCTAAACCCCTTCGGTAGATACCTCTTCGCCCTCTCCCACCCCTTTACGTCTAACCACGTCTCACATAGCATTATTATATCCCATTCCTTTACCTCTCTCCAAAAATCCTTCCCCTTATTCCCTATCCCTGCCACATTCCAAAATGCCACTTTATACACTCCTTCCCTCTCTTTCTCTCTCTGCACCCTTGAGCCCATTTCCCTTTGGCTTCTTTTTTCTTTCCCCTTTCCCCCCCATTTTCACCCTCCCTACCGATAATCTCCACCCCCTCCCTTTCTACTTCCTCATTTCCTCTCTGTCTACCGCCCCTTCCCCAACTTTCCCCCTTCCGGCTCCTCCCACCTCCAATCCCCTCTCCCCCCCTTACATCTACTAACTTCTCTCCCTTTTCATCCCAGAACCACCACTGCCCATTAATTGAGATTTTTTCACTCCCTACCCATACCCTGTTCCCTTTACCCTCTTCCACTCTCGCTAACTCCCTTAACCTCCATTTTGTCCTTCTTTCCTTCCATGTCAAATCTTCCATTATCCATATTTTTCCCCCTTTCAGCTTTTTCTTCCCCTCCATCACTCTCCTCTTTTCCTCCTCACTTCCTAATCTCACTATCACCATTTCCCCCCATTCCTCCTTACCTGTCTTTATCTGCCTTACTTCTTCCATCCTCACCCTTACTCCGATCTCTCCCAACACCTTCTCAATCCTTTCCTTCACTTTACCATCCTCCACTCTCAAACCTTTTACTACCACATTCCTCTTTCTTTCCTCCTTCTCCCTCCTCTCCATTATTCTTTCCATCTCTTCCATTCTCTCCACCACCAACCCTATTTTCCTATCTTCTTTTCTCTCCCTTCTCACCCCTCCTTTCTCTTTCAATTTTCCAACTCTTTTTTCCAGCTTTCCTATTCCCTCTGTATCTCTATCCCCCTCCCTTCTTTCTAATTTTTTCTCCAACATATCCATCCTTTCTATCAATCGCTCTTTCTCTAATTTCCATTCTCCCTCTCTTCTTTTTATTTCCTCCAGTTCCCTTCTTATTTCCCCTAAACTTTCCTCTACCCTACTCCAGATAAATCTTGTTTCCTCCATCATCCCCCTCATCATTCCCTCTAAACCCCCCTCTCCCCCCTTCACCCCCTTCCTTACAGGCGATCTTTGCGCTTTTTTAGTCTGGTGGAATACTTCTTCCTCCTCCCTCTTTCCGCCCTTACCCAATCCTTCCGTCTCTCTTTTCCTCTTCAGTAGTTCCTCTATTGTCCCCACAGTCCCACTTCTTCCCTTCGTTAATCTTCCTACGGGCCCCAGCTTTCCCTTACTTACTTCCCCATCCATTCCGCTCTATCACCTCTTCGAATCTCGCGCCTACTTCCTTCGCCCGCCGTCTCTTTCCTTCTCTCTCCGTCAGCTGTCGCCACCTCCCACACCTATCTTCCTGCCACTCCTCCCAGGCCCTAACCTCTCAGTCATACAACCACCTTTCCCCTCTATTCCTTCCCTCCACTCCACTCGAACACTCGACCATACACTCCACCTTACTCTCCGACTTTCTCTCACTCCCTCCTTACACACTTTCCAGCCTTCTCACTCTTACTTCACCCCACTTCACTAATATTCCCACGCATACACACACTCTTTGACCACTTTCTATCTCACCGGAAACGGAAGTCCGATAAATGGACTAAAATGGTCCAAAAATGACGACTTTTGCTATATTCATGAAAGTATTATAGAGAAAACAAATTATTTCCAATATTTTATTTGATGGCTTTATATAGTTCTATCCTTCCTCTTTAAAAACAATTTTTACTTGTCAACGTGCGATTTTTTTTTCACCAAGATATACCAATTAGAAATTATGAACTTTTGAAAACATAGGAGTATAGCCCCAACAGGCTGAAGAAACTGGGCACTAGCACAGATAAACTGAATATATTTCAAAGAATTTTGAAGATCGCTGGTTTTAAATCTGAAGTCAGATTTGCGAAATTATATGTGGCAGTTTCAATATGGCGGATTCTCAAATTAAAATTTTATAAAATTTTGGAAAAAAATTATATGTGAAATCGCCATATCAATTCGATTATTTTGAATTCTAAAAGCCTTAGTCCAGATTTGAAATCAGCGACCCCTGAAGAATCCTGTAAAACACTTTTATTTTAGCGGAAGATGAAATCTTTATATGAAGAAAAAAATCTAAATCTTTAATTTACAATTCTATGCAGATAAAGGATAAACTTGCATACAAAAATCTTTTGAGCACATTGATACAAACACTTTTTAATTGCTATAGGCGAAAGATAAAATTACGATTTGTAAAATATTTTTCTTTTCTCTTTAAAACTTCGAGAATTAGAACGTCTTTTATGAAAAGTATTGGTTTCATCACGTTTAAGACACATGCAATAGTCAATTAACATCGTTGAAGTCCATCTTCCTTGGTACCTTTACTCCATTTCCTTAATATCTTGATCAAACCGTTCCCCTTGCTCTTCACTTTTATCTCTCAAGATTCTCAGGAAAGAAGTACAAGTGAAAATGCAGAAAATGTACTTTGAGGCTCATATCACAACCTAATTTTTTAAAATTATTTAACATGTTTGTAACTAGATGTTTTTGTAATTTTTATCCTTTGTATTTCCCAAGAAACTATTAACTACTTTCTTGTAACTTATCCATACCTTCCTCTTAACTTCAATCATTATTTTCTCGAAATCTGTATTCTTCATGAGCGTTCTAATTTGAAGACCAACAGAGACGCCTTTTTTTATTCAATGATAGAAAGTTTTCAAGAATGTACTTCAAGCATTTGCCTTCTTTGTTAAGAGCTTTAACAAATTGTTTCAATCCTAATTTAATATGCAGGGGAGGCAATAGGACTTTATTTCGATCGATCAAAGGTTGTTCAACCATATTTTGTAATACTGTTCTTAATGATTCTCTTAATGGCCATTTCTTTTTTGTCCAATTCTCGCAGTTCTCTAGCTCTGCTATCCTACTGACATATAAAACAAGGATATTTTGTGTAACTGGCTTGTTGTCCAAGAGCGATGCATTAAACCTTTAAGTCTCCGCAAAGCTTCCACTTATGCTTTTCATATTGTACTGCTTCAAAGACCACTTTTATATTAGTAAGACTCATTTAAGTACACCGAGTAAGCTATAGGAACTGACGCATACTTATTGCCATTGTGCAAAAGAATGCCCTTTAAACTTCTCTTAGAAGAATCGATAAAGAATCTCCACTCATTAGGATCGTATTTTACTCCTAATTTCTCTAACAAACCTGACACATCACTACAGAACACCAAAGAATTTTTTTTAGAAAAGAACTTCAGAAATTTATTCTCCCGAGATCTATACCAATAAAAAGTTGTTTTTCGAGCAAGAAGATTTCTTTCTTGCAATCTAGAACCTAAAAGCCTAAAAGCTCTTTGCTTTGTCTTTCGGCAGATCTAAATCTCTTACCAAATCATTTAATCCAGCTTGATCAAAGAGTTGCGGTGTTGCACTACTACATTCATCATGTGTCACTATGTACTATCATCTATTTCAAGATGTGATCTTCTATTTATGATCATTTTTAGATTTGCCCTTTAAAGTTAAAGAAATTGGAAAAATGTCAGTACTTGTGACAGGGATAGATTTCGTAACTGATGGTATACTTCAGGATACTTTATTGAATTTTTATTTTCATTAAAATAACCAATCAAATTACACAAACAGGAGTAACATTCCTCATCACTGCGAGGTTCTCGCCAGATCATCGATACATTGAAAGGCATATTTTTTACAATACCCTTATCCCACTTTCTTAACACAAAATTTACAAACATAATCTGAAACCCAATTCTTATCCTGATGTTGGATTTTGATGCATTTGCCTTTCAAAGTAATCATAGCAAGACTTTTAACAAATTCGTTGATGTTAAGAATTTGTTTCTTGAAGATATATTTACCGCAAATATA
The DNA here is from genome assembly GCF_003651465.1 of Formica exsecta. Taxonomy (NCBI): domain Eukaryota; kingdom Metazoa; phylum Arthropoda; class Insecta; order Hymenoptera; family Formicidae; genus Formica; species Formica exsecta. Next base: position 4,170 of record NW_021849783.1, on the reverse strand, counting down.
GCAAAATTTATCTGGATCATTAACACGAACTCTTTTGGACATTGTGTCATGTAAAGAGAATTAAAAAATTCCAACTTTTATTAAAATGAGAATTAGAACAACGATCAGTAATATTATCAAAACGATAAGAAAGAACCATTTAAAAATATCAATTTTAAGAAAATCTTTCGAGGGGAGCTCTCCAGAAGGAGAGTCTGCTGGCCTGCTTATAAGCACTCGAGATCACTTTTCCAACTACAAAATTACGTGTCATAAGCGTCTAAAATACGAAGAGACTACTAGAATACGAGAAGGCCAATTAACATTAAAAATTAAAATAGATTGGAATCCGACTTTGATTTTAAGATTACAAAAAGATACGTATACATATGTATTCTGTATTCCTATGCTTTCAAAAATTCTTCGTAACTTTTGATATATCCCGGCGAAAAAAATCGCACATTGACAAATAAAAATTGATTTTAAAGAGGAAAAATATTACTATATGAAGCCATCGGTTAAAATATTGGAAATAATTTGTTTTTTCTATAATACTTTCATGAATATAGCCAAAATCGTCATTTTTGGACTATTTATCTCAAAAACCTGACGTGATAGGCAATTTTTGCGGCCAGATCCGTGTTCAGCGCACAAAATTACGTAGGAAACCATATAAATCTTAAACAACTTTTAATACTCTAAATTCGCAAGCTTGTGTTATTTGTGTGAAATGCAAGTAAGAGAGAGGGAGGGAGAGGGGGAGAGGTGGGAGGGCGGGAGGGAGAGAGGGGCGAGAGAGGGAGAG
>NW_021849783.1:0-2215 GCF_003651465.1 Formica exsecta | reverse complement strand
CCCTCCCTGTCCAAAAACTTTCTCCCACCATCTCCCCCACCCTATTCCTTGTTTCCCTCACTATATCTTCACATCTGACTATCAACCCTTCCCTTACTCCTCTGTCCCTCATTGCTTCTATCAGCTTCCCCCTGTCCACAGAATCAAACGCGGCTCTCAGATCCACGAAAAACGCTACTAATTTCCTACCTGCCTTGCTAATTTGCCTATTCACCAAATAATTCAGCGTAAAAATGTTGTCTACTGTTCCCATCCCTCTTCTGAACCCCGTCTGATTCTGCGGCACTAACCCTCTCTCTTCTACCTCCTTCCTTAGTCTGTTTGACAGTATCGACGCGTATATTTTGTACAGCGTCGACGTCAACGTGACTCCCCTGTACTCCTGCACCCTTACACCCTCCCCCTTTTTCACAATCGGCACAATAACCCCCTCGTTCCAATCTCCTATCCATCCCTCCCCCTTCCATATCCTATCACAGATCCTCCAAACCCATTCCTCTACCCCTTCTCCCCCGTATTTCCATACTTCTGATGTAATCCCGTCCATCCCTGCCGCCTTCCCATCCTTTAATCCCTTGAGCACTACCTTTACTTCCTCTCTACTCACTCCTTCTTCCCCCTCCCCATTCCACCCTCTCCTTCTTCCCCTCACGACCCTACCATCCACCCCCCCTAATAAACCTCTAAAGTAGTCATCCCACTCTTCCATTTTTATTCCTTCATTCACCCTTTTTCTTCTTTTCCTGTCCTTGCCTACTATCTCCCATACTTGCCCCTCCGTTTTTACCTGTCGCATCTCCCTCTCCCACCTTTCATTCTCCTCTCTTTTCTTTGCTTCCAATATCTCCTTGTATCTCACCTTCTCCTCCCTGTACGCCTTCCCTTCCCCTTCCCCCTCCCTCCATTTCCTAAACTCCCTCTTTACCCTCCTCTTCCCCTCCTCACGTTCTTCATCCCACCACTCCCTTCCTGCCCTCCCTTGTTCTAATTTACCCCCTTTCTCCAGTATTCCCTGGATCCGTTTTCTCATTTCACTCCACTCCTCCTCCACTCCCTTAGCACTCCCCCCACCTCCCCCAACATTTCCCTAAATTCTTTCCTGCCCTCCATAGACCAAACCCATCTTTTTACTCTTCTTCTTCCTCCCCTTATTCTCTTTTCTTTTCCCGCCTTAATCCAAACTACTAGTGGATGGTGATCAGAATCTATGTTGTCCCCTATCTCCATTCTCTCTATCCTCTCCTTCACCTCTATATTTCCCAATACATAATCTATTACCGACTCCCCCCTACCCCCGTATACGTCCATTCCCCCTCTCTGTCCCCCCTCATTCCCCCATTAAAGATTTCCCATCCCACTTCCTCCACTCTTCCCAGCAACACCCTCCCCTCCCTATTTACCTTTTTGTCCTTCGATCGTCTACCTTCCCCTCCTCCCTCCCCATCCTCTTCCACCACTCTACCTCCTCTTTCCCCCGTCCTGGCATTAAAATCTCCCCCTATCAGTGTTCTGTATTCCTTCTCTTTCTCGTCCATCCATCCTCTCATCATATCCATTTTCCTATCCAAATCTCCGTTCACATACACCCCCACTATCCTCCACCTTTCCCTATCTAAGCCTATCTCCGCCGCTACTATTCCCTCCATCCCTTCTCTTATCATTACTGATTCTACCTCGATTCCAATTCTTATTCCCACTAGCATCCTTCCCATAGCTCTTCCTCTTTTACTTTTCCTCCTCGCTAACTGCACCTCCCATCTAAACCCCCTCGGCAGATACCTCTTCGCCCTCTCCCACCCCTTTACGTCTAACCACGTCTCACATAGCATTATTATATCCTATTCCTTTACCTCTTTCCAAAAATCTTTCCCCTTATTCCTTATCCCTGCCACATTCCAAAATGCCACTTTATACACTCCCTCCCTCCCTTTCTCTCTCTGCACCCTTGACCCTATTTCCCTTTGGCTTCTTTTTTCCTCCCCCTTTCCCCTTTCCCCCTATTTTCACCCTCCATACCGGTAATCTCCACCCCCTCCCCCGCTACTTCCTCATTTCTTCTCCGTCTTCCGCCCCTCTCCCATCTTTCCCCCTTCCGGCTCCTCCCACCTCCAATCCCCACTCCCTCTCCCTCACATCTACTAACTTCTCTCCCTTTTCTTCTCTCCCTTTTCAGAACCACCACTGCCCATTAATTGAGATTTTTTCACTCCCTACC
>NW_021849782.1:0-927 GCF_003651465.1 Formica exsecta | reverse complement strand
AAAGTGCTAACACCTGTACTTTGAACAATGGAGAGGGCTAAAAAATGGTTTTGATATCTACCGAAAATCTTGAGAGAATGCAGCAAATGCAACAGCAACCGGAAATGGCATCTATTACGATGACTGATAATTCGCCGAAGAAAAATACGAAAATATCAAGTGCGGAAAATGTGAATAATAATAATTCAGTACGAACGGGAACAGCTGCGGAAAATGTAAATAATAATAATTCAGTACGAACACCGGGAACAGCTTTATCGCGGCTCGATGCGGAGATGTGGCGTATTCTTAACCTCGCGACTCCTGTCGACGAGGACAAAAGATGGAAATTGTATAAGGAAGTACTTCAACGTTATCTTCACTTTGTTCAGGAAGCGAAAAAACGCTTACGTGAGGATACACAGGGTAACGGCGAGGACATTAATGACGAGCAGAACGAAGACACGAATTTGGATGTCGATGATAATGAATTTATGGAAACGTCAACTTTAATTAACAGTGGCCGCGGCGACGGTAGCGCTAGTAGTAGTAGTAGTAGTAGTAGTTTCGGGAAAAAACGCGCACAATCGGCTGAAATGATCAAAAAAATACTCGGTAGTGTACCGAAATCTTATCGCGACAAAGCGCGAGCGCTATTAAAATATTTGATCGATATTCCGTCATCTAAAATTAGCTGGGATAGACGAGGACTCGTAACTATAGACGGCTCTGTCATAACAGGTTCGAATATCTCGGAACTTATAAACGACGCGATACGCGAGAGAAAAACAGTAAAAGCAACCGGAAGAATTCAGTTTGCTCGATTACTGCGCGACATAGGCACTCCTTCCAATCTCATAGGAAATCGTGATTTATTACATACGTACCCCCAATCTCAGCGTATTAAAATCGTGGTACCGCGCGGAAATTTCACTCCGAGAACTTCGA
>NW_021849781.1:0-578 GCF_003651465.1 Formica exsecta | reverse complement strand
ACTATCGACCCTCTTCCCACAATGCGACAGGGTTCCTGAACTACAACATGTAAGGGAACTCGCGCGTGGGAGAAGGAATAGGAGGTGTCCAGCGCCGAGCTGGGCGGGATTGCCAAGAGGCTCTGAGCCCAGGGCAATAAGGCCCCGGGGTTTGATGACATTCCCGGAAGGGTCTGGATATATACCATGACGCACCTGTCGGAACCAATGAGAAGGTTGTATACCGACTGTCTCGGGGAAGGAGAGTTCCCCCCAGTTTGGGGTAAGGCCAAGTTGGTACTTATCCCAAAAGGGGGCAGAACAGATAAAGCGCCTTCCGCGTATAGGCCCATCTACCTGCTCGATGAAGTCGGCAAGATCTTCAAACGAATAATTGCTGACCGACTCGTCAGGCAGATGCGGGAAGTGGGGCCTGACCTCCACGAGGACCAGTTCGGATTCCGCGAACATAAGTCAACGACGGACGCGATTCTGCGCGTCCGTTCGTTCGCGGAGTCCGAAGCTGAAGAGGGCAGGGTGGTGGTTGGTGTATTGTTAAATATAACTAACGCTTTTAACACCCTGCCCTGGGGAAAGGT
>NW_021849780.1:0-211 GCF_003651465.1 Formica exsecta | reverse complement strand
ATATGACGTCAGTCGACTAATTAATGACGTAACACAGACGTGACAATTTGGAAAACATATTATCGTCACAGAAATAACGTCATTTAATCGTCTTTTTAAGGTTATTTACTGATCAATTAACTAATGTTGTTAAAATATGTCAATATTAAATTTATCGTATTTATATAAGGAAAATAATAAATATTTTATTATACTTATAAAGTTTACATGT
>NW_021849779.1:0-533 GCF_003651465.1 Formica exsecta | reverse complement strand
TTTTAGAGAGGGACTAGCACGCAGCGCGCGCTACGCGCGCGCCTTCCGTATCCATTACCTCTAAGGAATCTGCCATTGAGAGAAGGTAGTTCTAGGACACATAATTAAATATAAGTAGCTAGACCGGTTTTTTAAACCGGATTTTCTAATACTCCAGGAGGGCGCGGTGGCGCAAGAATTTCGGCGCGGGGGAATAATTTCAGACGGAGCAAAAGGAGCCACGCGCGACCTGGCACACGCTGCGAGGGGTTCACGGGGCAAGAAGAATCGCAAGACGCGATGCGACCGTTAAGTTTGCGAAGGCCTAAAAAGGATAGTGCGCTAAGAGTAAAAAGAAACAGGAGAGAAGGTATCGGTAATGGAGGAAGGGCGCGGACGGAAATACGTAGAGGGAAACATAATAAAAGCGTTAATGAAGTAATAATATTCGCATTTCGGTAGTAACATTAATATAAAACTGTAATATTATTTTTCTGTTATCATCGTTTAGTACAATGATATTTGTAAGTGATGTATTAATTATTCTGGTATGT
>NW_021849778.1:0-435 GCF_003651465.1 Formica exsecta | reverse complement strand
TGCAAGTTGTTTCAATTGTACATTAGTTGTTACACCGGCAGGCATCTTTATTTTGACGTTTTTTTTCTTGGCTGCTATTGAGAACCCTCGTCCGCGCTTGTATGGAGCGAGATAAAGACCGTGACCTTCCATGGCGCGATTATGACGCTGCATTTCTTCGGGCTAACGTTGCGCCGCCTTGCTATCGTTCACCGCTTTCGCGATTCCCGCTGCTCCGCCAGCCAATAAACCGAGAACTCCCAATAATGGTAAAATGGGTAAAATACCACCGCGCTTCGCTATAGGAAGTTTTCGTTTTTTCGCAGTCTTTTTCTTCATCGAGGATTTTTTTGTTTTCATCCCCATACCGAATTTTGTCTTTGCTTTCATAGCCGGCCAAACAGCTGTAGTGGCTGCTTTCTCGCCAAGAGTCGAATCTCTCGCGGTAATACGTGT
>NW_021849777.1:422-789 GCF_003651465.1 Formica exsecta | reverse complement strand
GCTTACAGGCACGTAACTAGGTCGTTTCGAACAAAGGAAACTGGCATACATAGCGATCTTATCTCTGTGTTCCGAAAAGCGTTGTTCCTGTATTATTTTGATATGTAATGAAAATTTTCGTCAAATCTCGCATACAGGTACGTAACTAAGTCGTTCCAAACGAAGGAAACATGCGTACACTTCCATCTTAGCTCTGTGTGCCGAGAAGCGTTGTTCTTCTATTTTCTTGATATGTTATGAAAATTTTCGGCAAATCTCGCTTACAGGTACGTAACTAATTCGTTCCAAACCAAGGAAACATTCGTACACTTCCATCTTAGCTTTGTAAGCCGAGATACGTTATTCCTCAATTTCCTTGATGTGTTAT
>NW_021849777.1:0-119 GCF_003651465.1 Formica exsecta | reverse complement strand
TTTGGCAAATCTCGCTTACAGGCACGTAACTAAGTCTTTCCGAACAAAGGAGAGTTGCGTTTATAGCGATCTTGTCTCTGTGATTCGAGAAGCGGTGTTCCTCAATTTCCTTGATGTGT
>NW_021849776.1:0-581 GCF_003651465.1 Formica exsecta | reverse complement strand
TTCGTTATCAGCGACCCCAAAAACCCTTAGTTACCTAATTTCGCACAAAATAGATAAGGGTGATTTTTACCCTTCAAACGGCTTTCGGGCCGATATAACAATATACGTGTCTAATAGTTTTCCATGTACTACTTGTATGCCAAGTTTCAGGAAAATCGCCGTATGACATTTCCCTAGTGTTACTTGTGAGTAATGTCCTGGGATCAAGTGGAAGATCTTGTAATTCATTCGTATCTGTAACATTTTTTAATAACTTTAATAATGCTCCAGTAGCTCGATGAGTAATATTATATTCAGACACCCATTGCTTTAGTTGTTCTTTAAAGTTAAAATTTTCATTTATTATATTATTATCATCTATTATATCATTTAACTTATCTTCAACGCAATAATTTTCTTCACTGTTATTGTCACTGTTGATATCAATATTTTCATCCATATAGTTTTCAGAAACTGAATGCACTATTTCACTTGAACACACTTTATCATCTTCTTCTACATTATCACTTATTTGTAAACAGTTATAAGCTTTAAGAAGCCTTCTATTTTTTTGACTCACAGATAAGTTTTTAAAATTTTTA
>NW_021849775.1:0-922 GCF_003651465.1 Formica exsecta | reverse complement strand
GTTGCTCACCAATTTCACAAACATTGTTGCTTTTTGCAAAGCTCGGATTGGATAAGTTTGTAGAAAAATGTCCTCAATTTTATAAACACACTTTCCTCTCGTACAATGTTCATGCATTACCACATTTAGTAAAAGATGTTGAACTATTAGGTCCTCTGGATTCCTTTTCAGCTTTCCCTTACGAAAATAATATGACGTTCTTTCGAAAATATTATAGAAAACCTCACCGTCCTCTGCAACAATTTTTCTATAGGCAATCTGAGAAAGAAAAACGAGAGAAATTGAAACCTTTAACTGATGTTGATACAATTAAAGTTTTTGGAAGACATAATAAAGGTCCTTTGCCTTTGGAATTTTCAGAGCATAATTTTCAATATAAAAAGCTGCAGAGTAAATGCATCTTTATAAATGTTGATTCCTTGGGCGATAGATGCTGTGTTCTTCGTGATTCGTCCATATGCATTGTACACAATATTTTTGAACTGCATAATTCACATTATTTGGTAATTACAAAATTTGAAATCGTCGAAGACTGTTATGATGTCGGTGTCCCCTCTTCGTCAATCGATATTTTTAAATGTTCCGCATTATGCAACAATTTTAATGTTGTATCTACTAATGAAATGAAGGCCAAATGTTATTTAATGCCATGCTGGAAAGTTAACAACGATGAGGATTCAGATTCCAGTATTAATGAAACTGATGAGCCTATCGCTGGAAAATATATTGTTTTCATTCTTTTGTAATCACACACGCACACGCGTACGCATGCACGCACACGTGCGCACACACGCACGCGCGCGCGCACACACACATACACACACACACACACACACTGTTTACCATATTCTTCAGGTTTCAATCTGTGTGTCATCATGTAATATGATGTATTTTGATGTATTAATATAGGCATCTTTTCATG